>NC_052506.1:9263501-9395571 GCF_014356525.2 Nilaparvata lugens
AGTATTGCTTTCCGAAAAAAATTAAGGTACCCCAATTTCCAAATTTCTATACGTTTCAAGGTCCCCTGAGTCCAAAAAAGTGTTTTTTGGGTATTGGTCTGTATGTGGGTGTGTGTGTGTATGAGTGTATGTGCGTCTGTGTACACGATATCTCATCTCCCAATTAACGGAATGACTTGAAATTTGGAGCTTAAGGTCCTTACAGTATAAGGATCCGACACGATCAATTTCGATCAAATGCGATTCAATATGGCGGCTAAAATGGCGAAAATGTTGTCAAAAACAGGGTTTTTCGCGATTTTCTCGAAAATGGCTTCAACGATTTTGATTAAATGTATACCTAAAAAAGTCATTGATAAGCTCTATCAACTGCCACAAGTCCCATATCTGTAAAAATTCCAAGAGGTCCACCCCATCTATGCAAAGTTTGATTTTAGATTCTCAATTATCAGGCTTCAGATACAATTTAAACAAAAAGTTCTAGTGGAAAAGATTGAGCATAAAAATCTCTACAATTAATGTTCAGTGACATTTTCACCTTAAATTGAAAATAAGCTCGAAGTTCGATAAAATAAGATTATTAAATTGCAAACTGTTGGCAACTGTTGATTCTATTAAATCATCCACTATGAAGAGATAGCAGACTTCGTGTGTCTGCAGCGTTATTGTCCTGTCACCAGCTGGCTTAAATCTTTGAATAGTAGACTTGAGATGCGCGGGAACACTAGCGTCAGGTGATCAATTTTCATAACGGCAAGGAAAGTTGTGTGAGTGCGCCACACCAGATTTTTTAGAATTATTGTCATTATCGAGAATAGGCTACTCATTCAAGGATTCTTTATTGATTCATACAATAAGTACACCATCAAAATGATAGGGAGAGAAAAAATAGGGTAACCTCTCCCAAATTAATTTCTTTTATTTGTTTTGAATATGTATTTATTGTATGCCAAATGAATGATTTGATTTGATTTGAAAATTTAGATAAGGTTACAAATAGTCCGAAATAGAATATGTCTTGTAGTTGTTCATTTTACAAAATTTTCAGTTCTCAATTATTTTCACAAAGTAGATTTTAAAATTTAGATGCTTTAAAACCAAACGTAGAAAAAATATTTCACATCATTATCACTAAATTTTTCTACCATTTGGTACAAGACTTTCTAGACTTTGTACTGCTGTTTTTATTCAATATAGTTGAAAAATGCATTATATCCATTATAAATAATTTGAATGCAAGCGTATAATTGTATTATTTTCTTTTATTTGTTTTGAATATGTATTTATTGTATGCCAAATAAATTATTTGATTTGAAAATTTAGATAAGGTTACACATAGTCCGAAATAGAATAAGTCTTGTAGTTGTTCACTTCACAAAATATTCAGTCCTTAATTATTTTCACAAAGTGGATTTTAAAATTTAGAAGCTTTAAAACCAAACATGGAAAAAATATTTCACATCATTATCACTAAATTTTTCTACGATTTGGTACAAGACTTTCTAGACTTTGTACTGCTGTTTTTATTGAATACAGTTGAAAAATCCATTAAATCCATTATAGATAATTTGAATGCAAGCGTACAATTGTTATGTGACTTTTTGTATAGTTGAGAAGTTGATATTGTGGTAATTATTCATATTGAATGAAAAAGACTAAGAAATTGTCAAAAACCACAGATTTATTGATACTTATTTCTTAGTCTTTTTCATTCAGTACAATTGTGATATTTTTCAGGAAATATAAATAAGCCTGTTTTCATAAACTCAGAAGTACTCCAACTTATTTTTACAACAATGAATTCGAGATTATCTCCCATACCCAAAACTATGAGACTCATTTTTTAAATCTTGAAGTGATGAAAGATGGGATCTGAATGTGAAAGATAAAGTTAGAAGGCGGAAACCTATTTTGAAAGATGAGAAGAATTAAAATTTTTCTAAGAAGAAGAAGAAGAAGAAGAAGAACCATTATATCACGGATGAAACAGTTATTGTCCATTCATTATGAACCATGTAGCAATCCTTCAATATTGATAATAGAACAAGACAACAGAAGATGAAATTGATAGCGTATGTGAATCTAAATCTCTCCAAAACAAGTACATCTGAAAGAAGATATGAATACATTAATGTGAATGAATGTACCTATGGCACCTCACTACAAAGAAATGATAAATTTGCTTAGAGAATATATTATTCCCACGGGTGGCAACCTTGCAACACAAAATGTCGCTCTATCGCTTCCACTCATATATCACACTGTGAATAAAAGGATGTTTCATTTGAACTTTGGTTTAATATGCATCTTGTAAGACGGAGATGCCGCCCTGGTGCTTCCATTTTATTGTTATTATTATTTTTTATATTTCGCAACAGTTTCGCAAGTTGGGAGAGTCGTGTCGTCTTTTCCAACCCAACTCCTCATGAAGCTAAACACTCCGTAGTTTTTCTGTGAATCCTTCTTCGCTCCCTCGTCACCGACCCTCCTCGTTCGAACAAACTTCTTCTCCAGCTATTTCCACCTCTGCTATTCATTTCAACGACCTTTCAAGTTTCGCCGCGCCTCGCCCACACTGTCGTTTGTCGTCGCTAAACGAAACAGGACGCTACAGTTTGTTGTTTTGCCTTCAGCGCAGAATACGTCAGTGGCCACTTTGAAAACATCTCAATAACAATTTGACAAACCAAGTCCTTTTCCAATCAATATCAAGTTCTGGCAATGTACTCTCCTAGCCAATCATTGAAAGAGCTCCTGTTGACTCGACAGTGGAGTTTTGAAACCATTCCATGGAAACTATTTCAACCAAATGAAATAACTTTGAATTATAAATAAATAAATGTTTCTTTCCCAAAAAAAACTAAAACTACAACATCAATTACACAAAATATTAGATAAATTACAATTACATACAATAGTTAGTTACAAAAAATTATTACTAGTAGTTACTGTTCTGTGAACAGTAGACCTCACGCAGCATTCTCATCCACAAGTACCTGATTGAAACTATAGACATAGTTTGATTAAAATACATAGATTGAAATACAGCAATAGACTGGCTTCTCCACACATCTGTGTAATCATTTGTCAGCTGATTCATGATGAATAATTCTATTGTCTGACTTTTACTCTAATATTGGCGTAAGAAGGAGGCTCCTTTTTCCTTTCGTATTATCCTTGAGATGCAAAATTTCCAAAAACCTTGTATATACGCCGACGCGCAATTAAAAAAGGAACATACCTGTCAAATTTCATGATATCTATTACCGCGTTTCGCCGTAAATGCCCAACATATAAACATTTAAACATAAAGAGAAATGCCAAACCGTCGACTTGAATCTTAGACCTCACTTCGTTCGGTCAATAATGCGACCTCTACTTGTTTAGTTTTTTCTATGTGGAAATTGATCCACTCCACTATGGCGTACCATGTTCTAGAGTAGGTTTTGTTTGTTTCTTATCCTATTGTAATTATCCTACCAACTTCCCTAATTTGTACAATCCCAAACAACAAAACGAATCAAGTTTACTCAAATTGACAATTATCACTGATAATTACATGTGGACTATTTTACATATTTTTTATTTATAGCTCAATGGTGTAGGTAACAGAGGAGAATTATCAGTATTATTATTTCTTTTTTAATATTCAAGTGATGAATTTCCTTTATGTATTATACTTCATTATTAATTATCATTCTCAATATCATAGTATTTATAAGTAGTTGGTTATTTTCTTACACTTGCACATGTTGTTTGTTTATTTTGTTCTTTTCTTGTGGAAATAAATATATTATTATTATTTTTATTTAATGAAAGGGACCAATTTTGAAAATCTTCAATGTGAACAATCTACAATAAACATGAAGAGACAATCATATTCAATTTCAAAACACGACAAGAATATAATAATAATTTAATTTTACACATTGAATCGCAAACTTAAGTTGCAGAATATTAATTAATTTCAGCCGCATATCATTATTTGGGCGATATTGATCAATAATTAAATTTGTAAGATTTGTTAGATTTGTAAGATTGGAGACGAGGTTGAAAGAGTTGATTCCTTTCCTTGATTTGTGTGATTAAAGGATTCCTTTCCTCAATTTGTTAGGTACCTGATACGTTCAGTTTCATCAAGAGTTCGAGATAAAACACTCAAATTTGTAAATATTTGGGAGAAGACAGTTTTGGGCTATGCCTATTGTCTTCTCCCAATTATATTATATAATATTATAATTATGATTTGTAATTGTGAATGAAATAAATAAATACCCTATTTTTGAATGAAGCAATTTCAATGTTATCAAGAGAATCATGTAGAATTGCTTCAATTGAATTGATTACCACAACCATGATTTGTAATTGTCAATGAAATAAATAAATACCCTATTTTTGAATGAAGCAATTTCCATGTTATCAAGAGAATCATGTAGAATTGCTTCAATTGAATTGATTACAACAACCATGAAGGCTTGAAAAATCACCCTTTTAAACAAATGAGAGCCTCAATCAAAAGTTGAACAAATATCGTCATCAAATATAGAAGGGATGTCATAGTTATCATCACATGTACGCAACAGTTGAAAAGTGATACAGTTGGAGTAGCTTTTGGTAGAGCATTATTCATCGGGCTGTCTGTAATTGATATCACACCGTTCCAAAAACCGTTGAGCCCCATCGCATCAAATATTTTTCAGACCTCTAGTGGTTTCTAATGATATCAGCTCGAAAGCTACAGAATCGAACTTCTCTCCATCCAGAGCTCCGACTACAGATTCACGGGAAAACTGAGTTTTCCGTTCTGTATCATTAATTTCCATCCTCGACGTACAAAGGGAAATGAAAAGTGTGAGGAGGAAATAGATTTCCCGAGAAACGCTTTACTGAATCATTACTGAACTTTTCAAATAAATTACTGTTAAGTCTATAGATATTAATTTCGAGCAAATAATAGGATTTATGGGTAGGATGAATTTGCTAGTGGAGGAGTCGATTCTCCAATTGATAACTGGAAAAATGAATGATGTTATAGAAAACGAGTCTCAATTCTTACGACTTACGGCTCTCCGGGAACATTCAATTCTTGAAAAACTCGAAAGATATGAATATTATATGGATCAGATCATGAATTCAGATAGAACCAGAATTATGGGTTTGTCGCAATTGATCCTTCAATGATGATTCCAAATTAGAATTTGCTTCAGAATGATGATTCCAAATTGATGTACTCTCTAATTTGAATAAAATCAGATGGAGACGTCTGTCATATTCACATTGGATTTATCCTACTGAAGCTGGAGAATATTTTTATTGATTCAAATTATCCAGATTTAAAAGAAAAATTAAAACCAGATTTTTCTATGTTCATAGAACTTTTCCTACAAGGCAAATATGATACTTCATTAGTAAGCTAGTCCATTTACTTCTGTTTCCCCAGAATTAATACCATGAGTTCGTAGCAACTATCTTAATCATTGAAGCCACAATTTATCTTCTAAGAGTTATTCCATCGATGACTCATACCTTCATGAAAAAATCAAAATAATAATCGTTCATAAAATCAATTTACTTGTATGGGCTTTTTATTAAAATTAATAACAACAATAAATCATGTAGTACCCTTTTTATTTAAAACATTACAACGACTAGTTTCGGACTACTTTGGCCATTTTCAAGTTAAAATGGCATTTTAAAATGTTTAAAAAAATGCACTACATGTTTTTATATTGTTGTTATTAATTTTAATGAATTAGCCCATATAAGTCAATTGATTTTATGAACAATTATTATATTTTTTGATGAGTGATAGTAGCTTAACCATGATTAAGATTTGGACTGTAGTATAAATTTGAAAATGGACAGTTTTAGGCATAAGCCTGTTATGCCTCCTCATAATTATAACTGTAAAAATAATTGTACGACTGAGGAAATGAATAAATAAATATAAACTATAGGCTTAAATTCAATCTTTCGTTACCAATTTTCTATGCTTTAACACTCCAGAGCAAAGCTCGGTCCCCCGATATTAATTTATCAAAGAGGCTCAAGGATGGAGCTTTTTATAGTATTTGTGAACTTTGATTGTGATATGTCTGATTTACAGTGAAAATTGATAGATAAATATAAACTATAAATTGAATCTTTCCTTACAAATTTTCTATGCTTTCACACTCCAGAGCGAAGCTCGGTCCCCCGATATTTATAATGATTGCTAACAAACTAATCACAGATCACGATAAATAATTAAATTGAAGCAAGCATCAACTAACACAAGTATTCATGCTTTTACACTCCAGAGCGAAGCTCGGTCCCCCGATCATTTATAATGATTGGGAACAAACCAATCACAGACCACGATAAACAATTAAATTGAAGCAAGCATCAACTAACACAAGTATTCATCAAAATCATCATATGGAAATGTTTCAATGAGGAAAACTGACTCGATTTAAGTCCAATCATTCTCGATGTCGCGCTCAAGATATTAACAAACTGCCATGGAGTTGGAGACAAGTTCTCTCCGCAATCAATAGTCACATGATAACAACCAGAGGACATGAAATGGTTTTGATGAGACGAATAGGAATACATCATTAGTGGGGAATATTGAGAACTTCTGAAATAACTTCATTATCGATGTATTTTATGGATTCTAAATCTGCGGAGCAATGCGACTCTTTACTTTTATTAGCTCCCTGGAGTCTCTTCTTCCCTTGTAACAAATGATAGCTCGCTACGAGCGCTGTTAAGACGTCAGCTGTGTGGAGCAATATGGACTATAAAACCATGAAACCGAGGTTTTAATATCGAATAAGCGATACCATTCGTGAAAGAACCTTCAAAATATGAAATATTCCTCATCTTGATTTGCATATAATTGTATCCTTTAAAAACAGATGTCACTTGCAGAAATATCCCCTTCTCTTTTCTCTCCCAATATGATAATATTTGTCTCCTTGTCAGCACATTATTGACAGTTCACAATAACTTTGCGATTCAGCTCTCAGTATAAAAAGGATTTTTTTAATGAGTAGTTTTGTTCATTGAAATATCTCATCTTGGAATGTGAATATATTATAAATTCTGAGTATAATTTCAAAGTGTATTAAGGAATCTACACAGAAATGAAGCAACGTAATCCGAAATGACCTTCAAAAATAGTATATTTCGCACCTAGAGCAGAAAATGAGATTTTTCCTGCTCGAAATCAGTTTTGAAGTCCGAGGCCGTAGGCCTCGGACTAGAAAATATTGAGAGCTGAAAAAACATTTTTGCCCGTGGTGCGAATGATATTTTATGCCACACTACAGGTATTGCTGACAAAATAAATAAAGAATACTTGTTATCATACCTATCCCTTGATTTTAGTGGTAGAAGATTTGCAGTCAGGATTTCAGATTCTTTTAAAATTTCACTTGGAATATCACAGGCGTTGTCATCTCCAAGCATTTTTGAAAATTTGGAATGCGCTAATCAACAATAAATAATTGAATAAAAATGGTTGTGAAGCGAATGCTGAATTAGTTTGATTCGAAACTCGAACTGAAATCATGGTGACTTTGATGAAGAAAGTGGACACTCGCCCGATCTAGCGGATGACTTATTAACTACGGACTTCTAAATGGCTGGAAAGAGACCACTTTCTGGCCTAGACCGGAAAAGAAACCTGTTTCTTATGTCAGACGAGAGTCGTCTGCAAACAAGGTCTTTCAGATCTACATAGGGACTGGAAAACAGCTGCTTTCTGTGCAGTGTGGCGAAAAATGTTTTTCTGTGAATAATATTTATATTGTCAAATTTTTCGAAATAATTCCGTGGAAGTGTTATCAGAGGATGATCAATAATTATCATTGACAAATATTACTAATTATAAGTGGATGATGATATAAAAAAAATATCTAATGTTGAATAAAATGATAAAATGTTGGAATATCACATACTATTATTTAAGTTTACCTAAAAAATTGTACAGAGAAGAGTATGAGACGTTCATACTATTAGTCTCGGTGCTATGAGTACAGTGGGATACGCGTAGCAACTACTGGAAGAAGCAGAACCTGACAACTAGTCTAGAAAGAAAATACATACTTCAGTTACTTTTTATTTTGACTAAATCATGAGACAGGGAAATCAGAACCCATTTCAAAATTGATCATATAACTATTTATGGGACATATGAATGTGATAGTTAGTAATGGAGATGATACCTGATTCAGATACACAAAAATCAAGTACTTAAATAGCTACTTGAGACATGGTGGAAGTAATTCAAGGAACTAGGGTTTAAGAAACCCAAACTCATCCACAGTCATTAGAGCTTAGATTGCTTAGAATGCCAAATCAGATACAAATTCTAGAGCTTGGAATGCCTAATCAAGAAAATTCCATCCATAATGCAATATTCACGAACTTATCAACAGCTATGATGGAAAAAGTTGGAATAGGTTTAGGAAATATTAAAAGAAAGGAAGGTACAATGTAGACAATAAAAACGCGGTGGTTGGTGATAAAAAATTGAAACAAGCAGGGAGAGAGAGAGAGACGAGGTGAGCGTTGATTATTTTGGAGAGAGAGTGAAACAACTTTCAAGCTGAAATTGAATGTCTTAATTACATTCAGTTTCAGTTTGCGCAAGGAAGCTGCCAGCACAGCTCTCGATTGCTGCTTTATGAGACATTCAATTTTAATCTTCAACCTGTCACTAGATATTGGGATAATAAAGAGGGGAATAACAAGAAAATCAATGCTTGAATTTTGAAAGTACAGCATATTTTCACTTGTTGTGTACTTCTCAAGTTGATGTTGTGGCAATCATTCATATTAAATGAAAAAGACTAAGAAATTGTCAAAAATCACAGATTTATTGATACTTAGAAAGACCGGTTTCGGTTATTACATCATTACATCATTGCCAATCTCTGATAAACCTCTGAGTTTCATTGTCAATCAATAAATCTGTGGTTTTTGACATTTTCTTAGTCTTTTTCATTCAATACAGCATATTTCTCAGTTTCTCCTGTACTTTGGTAAGAATTGATCTTACAATATATAGATAAGACTATGAAATTTCTGAAAATATTTATCTTATTCTTCACTAAACAAGAATCACAAATGTTTCTATCTCATTGGGGAACAGGAGATTGACATCAAAATTCCATTTGAAATATTAAGAATGGCACACAAAGTATTCAATTTTAAACAACTTCAAAATTCCATTTGAAATATCAAGAATGGTACACAAAGTATTCAATTTTAAACAACTTCAAAATTCCATTTGAAATATCAAGAATGGTACACAAAGTATTTAATTTTAAACAACTTCAAAGTTCCATTTGAAATATCAAGAATGGTACACAAAATATTCAATTTTTAAAAAACTTTAAAGTTCCATTTGGAATATCAAGAATGGTAAACAAAGTATTTAACTTTAAACAACTTCAAAGTTTCATCTGGAATATCAAGAATGGTTCTCCCAGTATTTAATTTTAAACATATTTGTAAGGCAATAAATTTGATTTGATTTGGAATGAGAGTTATTATCAACCAAGTGGTTACTCCCCAAAATCTATTTTAGAAATCAAATTTGAATAGGACACAACATGGTATCTCAATTAAACTCGATATAAACATCAACACTTTATAGAAATATTTCCATTTGAGGATATCATACAAGTAGAAGTGAATTGAGTAAAATGATGAACGTCTTGAGTGGCATATTGGGAATGGAAACTGGGTAATGATCAGCGAGGAATGATCGATAATGTCCACAATTTCTTTCCTATAATAAAAACACTGGGATGTTGTTAGAAATAGCACTAATTTATTGAAAAATTACATACATGTTTCTACACCAATGGTATCATCTTCAGTGTGAAAATTCAAAACTTTGAAATTGTAGGTTAGGATAGTTAGGAATGTGGGTCTAGCCCATAGTTTTTTCAATTGGTTGTAGAAAATAACACTTTTTCTTGTTGAATGAAAAAGACTAAGAAATTGTGAAAAACCACAGATTTATTGATAATTAGAAAGACCGGTTTCGGTTATTACACCATTGTCAATCTCTGATAAACTAAAACTAAAGAGCAGCAGAATTTATACTAGTAGGCGAGTACTGCTATTGGTCAAGGGCAATAAACCGACTAGTATAAATTCTGCTGCTCTTGTATTTAGTTTTAGTTTATTAGAGATTGACAATGGTGTAATAACAGAAACCGGTCTTTCTAATTATCAATAAATCAGTGGTTTTTTGACAATTTCTTAGTCTTTTTCATTCAATATAAATAATTACCACAATATCAACTTCTCAACTACACAAAAAGTAACACTTTTTCATTGGTTTTTCAATATATTCCAGTTTTCTTCAGCTGAATGATAATGGTTGTATTTATGAAATCCCGATTTTCGATACATGCTACGCTATCGCTTTCATTTCTTTCTTACCGTGACAGCGTGAGTGCAGGGCGAAGTAAACAAAACAAGGAGAAAATAGATGGATACCTAGCAGCTAGCACTCACTAGACGTGAGACGTGAGTCAGGCAGTCACGTCCAGCTTTGTCCAAGGAGGCATTTCACGCTGCTCAATCTCAAGGTTCAGCACAGAGAAAGCGATCTCTAATCCAGCCTTGAAAAACGCCAACTCGATCGCCACAACGGAAGAGAAAATTTCTTCACACTCATTGCAAGGTCAAGAGCGGTCGGACAGGGCACATTGTAAAAAGGCGAGAAAGAGATTTGGAAATTGATTGTGTAGTGAAATTTTGTTTAAACGGTCATCATTAGTTAGTTAAATAGACGTTATTTTCAAGGACTAGATGTTAATGTTATGGGACTGATGTTAGCATTGATGTAAGTTGACCGAGCGAAGTGAGGTCTAAGATTCAAGTCCACGGTTTAGCATTTCTCTTAATGTTTATATGTTGCGCATTTACGGCGAAACGCGGTAATAGATTTTCATGAAATTTGACAGGTATGTTCCTTTTTTAATTGCGCGTCGACGTATATACAAGATTTTTGGAAATTTTGCATTTCAAGGATAATATAAAAGGAAAAAGGAGCCTCCTTCATACGCCAATATTAGAGTAAAAATCAGACTATAGAATTATACATTATAAATCAGCTGACAAGTGATTACACAGATGTGTGGAGAAGCCAGTCTATTGCTGTATTTCTATAAGGTAGTTTCAATCAGGTACTGGTGGATGAGAATACTGCGTGACGTCTACTGTTCACAGAACAACTAGTTTGTAGGAATACAGGCAGTTTAGCAGTTTAGAGTGAATTTCACAATAGATAGAGTCAATCAATCCTGAGTATTCATCTCTTGATCATTGGCAATAATAAACTCAGTGCCTTAAAATGAATATTACTTCTATTACTATTCTATTGCTATAACTCTTGCTTATATAACAATATTTTTAGTGGCTTCTGATAACTATTGACTAACTTGTCTTGTTACTGACTATTGATAATAGTAATAAACTTTATTGCCGAAAACTATGTATACAAAATAATAAACAATCATCAAGATTCTAAACTAATAATAATCATCATCATTAAATCAAATCACATATTTAATAAATATAGGTATACCAAACAAGCACAATTAAAAGCAATAAGATGATGAGAAACTATATGAGAAGCAAGAGAGAGTGATAATAGAGTGACAAGAGCATTCCTCGATAATACCTTTCTGGTGTTATACTAAAGGAACTGCCAGAAAGGTTGCTCAGTTGTTGCGACCTGAAAACTCTGACACCAGACCTGAGCCAGCCAGGTCACTCGATATTATATACTCTTATCATGCTCATAAATTATGATAGAAACCAAAGTTTCCGTCATGATGAATTATTTCAAATTATGTATTACATAATTATGTGTCTTGTTTGATTTATTGTTATACAAATGTAGTCTTCAATTTTAAAACATACAACATGATATTAACTACAATAGGGGGCTCCACCCAATTTAAACAAAAATCTGCATAATCTATTCTAATCTCTATGTCGTGTGTTGATGGTAAGGATATCATTTTATATCCTTCTTAAAGAATCACCAATTATTTGTTGAAACACCGCCGATTCATGAAGTTACATTACAATTTTATATTATCGTTATTCTAATTACATTTAATCTTCATTCTCATTGATTAATTAACTATATTTCGTAAAATTCGTTGAATGATTAGCATTACCGTCATTTAATGTAAATTAGTGTATAAGCCAGTAAATATTGTAACACATAAATAAAGAAATCTAATCTCATTTATGCTGTTATAATGTCAGCAACTCTTAGATATTTTAGCAGCTAAAGGCGGCCCACCGATTTCTGAAACACGTTTTGATTGAGATAATCTGTTTTTGGAATCTTCTATTTCTTTTTTTCATATTTTCTTTGTTTTTGGAATCTATATATTAAAAAGCGAAATGGCACTCACTGACTGACTGACTGAATGACTGACTGACTCACTCACTCACTCACTCACTCACTCACTCACTCACTCACAGAACTAAAAATCTACCGGACCAAAAACGTTTAAATTTGGTAGGAATGTTCAGTTGGCCCTTAAGAGGCGCACTAAGAAATCTTTTGCCAATATTTTAACTCTAAGGGTTGTTTTTAAGGGTTTAAAGTTCGTCTTTTAGCATGTATATTCTTCTTCTCCCAATCTCTTAATTATAATTGGAATTTCCATATCATATGTTACTATAGAACTATAATCTAGATAGAGTACCTCTTCGAAACAGTTGTTAACTGGCAACTAAATTAATAATTTTGTCAGTTTGGCATTAAGTTGAGTTGACATTGTTAGGTTGGCACCAAGTTGAAGATTTAAATGCATTTATCGCGGAAAAATTGATTGGGCACTGCTACTTCAATCCTGGGAATATTATATTACTAGCCGTCAGGCTCCCTTCGCTCGCCATATCCGTTTAGCAAGACGTTTAGTCTGGACCCCCGACTGGATTCTCCTAACATATGATAAAAATGCTCAAATGAAAAATGCTGTTCTCATTCCTGAACGATCCAGACGGTGGTCCAGGGGGCGGAGCCCCCTGGCTAGACGGATATGGCGAGCGAAGCGAGCCTGACGGCTAGTATTGTATAAGTTTCTTTTTGGAATCCAAGAATGTATTAGACTTAATTCAGTTTATTATTCTTCGTTATCACCTTCAAATAATATCCAATAACAAGGATTCTTATTTTTTGAGCAATAAAAATGTCTTTCATCAAAAAACAATTATATTTTAACGATCATCGATTGTTTTCCAAATTTGAAGCTAAAACATGAAAGATATATTTTTTTGTGTAGCATTCTTCAAATTTCCTCCTGCTATTTATTTCTTTGGTCAATATTTGCAGTAGCAGAAGTCCTTAGTTCTATTTATATAGCTTTCATTGGATATTTGAAATAATTATTATAAAGTAAAAATATCATTTTCATTAGTATATTATCATTCTATTAATGTCACAACTGCATTGTCTCGTATCTCTGGCCTCTGATATCTTCAATTACAGAATTCACTTGTTTCGAGGCACTATTTCCAAAATAGGAGTTTTATGCATTTTAAGAAAAGATATGTTTCTGTGTTCAGTCACAATTTTTTTACAGATATTTGATAATTTGATATTACCGTAACAATAAGTGTTTAAGTGTTATTTATGCTGGGCGTTAACTGAAGACAGATCATGAATTTTGAGTGGCATAGTAACTGTTAGTAATCGAGCGCTGTTATGGCGCAGTAGTTTATTGAGCTTATTTTTGAACCACAAGTTTACGATGTTCATAAATGCCCCATAAACCTCTTGTATTCCACTTCACAACATCAAGATTTACATACTGTTCCACATGATGTTTTCAACTCTATTTCAAGCTGGTTCATGGCCACCAATTCAGGATTACTATTGAAAATCTGTGAATCTGTCTCATTAGTAACCAAAGCGTGCCTCCCATGCAAACATCGTGTTGACTTATTAACCCAAGTTATTGGTTGTTTGAATCCAATAGACATTAATGATAATCATGTGTGCCGTTATTATAATCACGTGACCTGGGAGTATTCAGCTTCTAATTGCAATTATTGGCTCGTCGGCACACTCGTAATCGTTACTCCTCCGCAATATTGCCCTACATATTCAATAGTTGAACCTGTCCCACCCTCTCAATACTGCTGTAATTAATTCGCCTGTCGATCATAATCTTGATGCCAATATAATAACACTACTCGAGAGGAAGTGCTCATATACCAATCTTGTTGATCTCTTAATTTTTTCCACATATGCTTTCCATTTTTTTTTTTTTTTTTTTTTTTGGTTGAGGAGCTGTTTGGAAAGCATTGAATATCAAATAGTGTTGAGATTGCACGACGACGAATTTACTCAGTTCTCCGGCGTCAAATATACTTTCAATAACTTCGATTTCATCTTTTTGCCGCGGAAGTCCATTTTAATCTAAAAAAAAACACGGAAAAAATGTATATCAAATTTGGATATGCACAAGAGTTTTACATAAGGAGGGGATAATATTAGTAATTGGTTTGTCAAGGAACTTTTAGCTCGTGACAATAGAGAAAGAAATTTGAAAATTAGAATGTTCCCCGATGAATTTGTACAACACGCTTTGAGAAAAATATTTAATTCCCAAGAAAGGAATGCTAGGGAGAGGAAAATTTAAAACTCTCAAGAAAGTAACAGAGAAGACGTTGGAAGGAAGCAAGGATACTATAGTATACAAGGATAGTATACAAGCTTTAGTATACATAAAGATGGTATAAGATAGTATACAAGCTTTATACTATCCTTGGGAGGGAAGGGCAAAAAGAGTAGAGAAAATGTGAATGAAAAGAATAAGGAGAGAAGGAGAATCTAACTGAAGAGAACAGAAAAGGAGAATATTATAAGAAGAGAGTAGATCAGATACATATTGGAGTAATAAAAATATACCAGTATATCAAGTAACTTCCAATACTTACTAGTCACACTTACGCGACTCAGGTCGAGCATGTGTTTCCAAAGGGACGATGACAAACTGGGCTACCGACAAAGTTGCACGCCGTCAAACTGGGCTGCATTCCTTAGAGTGCCAGTTTGGCGGTGCATGCAACGACAAACTGAGCTGGAAAACCAGCCCAGTTTGTCGTCGGCCCACTTTGTCACTAAACGACAAAGTTGCACGCCTTCAAACTGGGCTGCATTCCTTACAGTACCAGTTTGGCGGTGCATGCAACGACAAACTGGCACTCCTCAGATTTTGTCACCAGACAAACAAAGTTGCACGCCGTCAAACTGGGCTTCATTCCTTACAGTGCCAGTTTGGCGGTGCATGTGTGGAAAACCAGCCCAGTTTGACGTGGTCCCTTTCAAAATGGTGACACTCAGACCAGTCGATTCCAGTCTCCGCGACGTCACCATTTGAAAAAACAGTCATGCTTTCGACTAGAGTCGAGTCTCTTCTCGACTTGAGTCGCATAAGTGTGAGTTGAGCCTTAGAGTTCAATGTATATAGCTTGATAGGTTCATTAGGCATCCAACTAAAAAAGAAAATTCAAGAACTGATTCACCTACTCTTTTACTCTTGATAAATGGATTCTCTAAGTAATGCCATAGAGAAACAATAGTGTAAGTAGATATCCCATGGTATAGGGAATTTATGTCGCAACTTTTACTGTTATCTAAAGCCGATTACTGTCGATTATTGTCAATTTTTACTGTTTTGTTGGGGTGTTAGTGTATGAACGGCACAATTTGAGAGACTACCAGCAGCATCACACAGTTGCATAGGAAAGAACTATATTTGCTTGGGATAACAGTAAAAGTTGCGACACGCGTCAAAGTTACGACATTGTCAAAGTTAAAACGCCCTATACCATGGGATATCTACTTATGCTATCGTTTCTCTATGGTAATGCTCTAAATAGAATGAAGGTGCTTGAAATGACGTTATTCGATTGACAATGTGCAGGAAATGGATGGCTAAGAAGTGAACGACGGGTCTGTGTTGCGGGTCAAATAAAGGAGTAATGGAACAGACTGAACTAGCTTGTGATAGCTTTGGAAGCCAAACGTAGAAACAACAAACAATCAGCAGGATGGAGCGAGCACAGTGCTAATGATCTTAAGTTGCGGGCGGGGAGCTTTGTTATAAGAGCTGGGCGAGGATTACCTTCCAATTACCGGCTAATGGCTGCACCGCCTTCCAAATTAAGATCGTTGCGATCGTCGCACTAATTGACAACATGACCGGCCGGCAAACAAGGAGACCGCATCTGCTACTGCTTCTGCATACTGTGCTGCACTGTGTGCATGCATGCATGCATGGTTCACACTCTTGACCCACTCTGCCGCCAGTTACGCCACATTGTTTGTCTTTGTTGAGTGTTCACAACAAGCGAATGTATCCGAAAACTATGAACTAAACTCTGGCTGTCCATAAACTACTCAATCATGCTTATAAGTCATCTTGATTGGTTAGTTTACTGCGTTCATCTACTGCAATTTTTATTTGATGAAACAACAATAGTTATTTGATTAGTTTTATTATTATTGAGGTTTTGCTTGACCACTCTTCCCCTGGGCTCCGACGCCCGAAGGAGAGTGACGTTATTATTATTATTCTCTCTTTTATCTTCATTTTCATGGGTCATAATAAGGTGTCATTGGCTTATTTATCAAAATGACACCTTTTCTATCTTGGTATATTGAGGAAACCTTTCATCAGCGATGTCGTGCAAAGTATTACTGCTTTCTGCATTAAGGCTGATCCGTGCACATTATTAAAAATTTGATAATTTTTTTAAAAATTGGATAATTTTTTTAAAAATTGGATAATTTTTTTTCAATATAATTGTTAAGATCACTAAGAGTGAGGAAAAGTGGCAACTGAAATTTTTAAGTGGTCTAATAAGCGCGTTATGGGTTGTTGAAAGAGCTAACTCCGTTTTCTTTCCATATCATAAACAGTTTCGAATTTCCCATTGGACTTTTCTTTAATACATTCAGTACATCGTTGGCTTTGTTCTAATATGCGTTATTCGCGATTTATGCCAAAATAAACAAGTTATCGAATTTACAAAATATGTTACTTTTTTACTTTATTTATGAACGATATGGTGAATAAAATGTTTCAGTTTGGAAAGATGCATTTTTTGAATTTTTAAGAGAAGTTCTGTTAATATAGTCGAAACTGTTTATGATCTGGAAAGAAAACGGAATCTGGAATGTTAGCACTCCAACAACCCATAACTCGCTTATTAGACCA
Source organism: Nilaparvata lugens (assembly GCF_014356525.2). Taxonomy (NCBI): domain Eukaryota; kingdom Metazoa; phylum Arthropoda; class Insecta; order Hemiptera; family Delphacidae; genus Nilaparvata; species Nilaparvata lugens. The sequence goes on from NC_052506.1 coordinate 9,280,760, forward strand.
CTTAAAAATTTCAGTTGCGACTTTTTCTCACTCTTATAATGATCCTAACAATTATATTGAAAAAGATTATCCAATTTGAAAAAAATGTACCGAACAACTTCAAATTTTGCACCCATACAGGCAGTCAAAAACAGAACTGATCAATTTCAGGGCCTCTGACATGACCTAACGACTGCTAAGAGAAGAATTCCAATAAGTAATTGCTTCTGAAACCATTACATGGTTTAAATTGAAATGTATCACAGTTATTATTAGAAGAGAGGAATTATGTGACAGTGAGTGTCAGAGAGGATTTACAATTTCGAACGAAGCCAATGCATCGAAATGAGGGTGAGCACGCGTGCGTGCACTAATATGTAAAATAGAGCTGTTAGAAAACAAAGCGGGCAATGTGATGTGTATGCCGTATAGGACGGTAATTGGTCAATAGAGCCAATTTAAAATTGATGCGCCGCCAAAGGACTGACAGTTCAATTACAATGAGATGTGACTGAGAATGAGGATGCGACGTTTCCATTACGAGCAGCGTCATCTACACACATCGATGCCAGCACTCACCAATAATAATCAGCTCCGTCCCACATCGAATTATTAAACAAATATCTTGCTACAATCTTCACTTGTAATGGTAAATTGAAATTGTGAATGATTTTCATGTCAATTGGTTTACAACTGGAATAAATAGTATGTTAGTTTAACCATAGAGAAACGAATACTTACTAATATTAGTTCAACTCTGGTTTAACTTAGTATATTGGATGAAATTGAACAGTTATGACAAGAAATGAGGTGCCAAAATGTTTGGTGTGGTGACAAACTCACATGAGCCATAGATTTGACATTTTTGCCTTCCTCTTCGAACTTGGTGCGTCTTTAAAAAACAATATTTCCAAAACATACAATTGTAAATTATTTTATAATAAATTGATGCAATCTACACTTTTGAGAATGTTTGTCAGGTTTCCACTCCTTCCAACTGCGCTACAATAGAGAGTTTCTACTCTGAATGAATGATACAACAATATTGATTGATTTATTTATTTATTCAATCATTCAGAATTTTACACACGTACAGGAAAGTACCACAGGCTAAAACGCCCAAAACGGTTCCAATTCTAATTTATAAAACAGTCTAAATGTAGCTAGGTTAGATCATTTCAAAATTCTTCAATTACACACTCAATTGATAAAACTATAAATCACTTCCTCTAAGAAGAATAAATCTGAAATGTATGTAGCTGATAAGAGTAAGTACGATAATAGATTGTGTGAATGGGTCAATCTGGAATTAAGTTGAAATTTGACAAGTGAAAAGAAATAATGATATTTTTCATGTTTTTTTTTCCAAATTTTATTAAAGTACCTACTATGAATGAGGAAGAATAAACATTGAGCAGAGCTCGAGGAGACATTTTTAGTAGCTAAATTTATCACATGGCTATACACGGAGGTGACATGACTGCTTGGAGGTGACGTCACCTCCATGGAGATTTAGTCACCTCCATGGATTGGGTTATCCATGGAGGTGACATCCATTGATGTCCATTTTATTTCCTCATTGTTCATTCCAGAGAAACATAACCCTCAAAGTATGTTAATAAGTAAGTATTTTGATTATTAAAAATTTGTTAAAACTACATAATTTTATTAAATTCTAAGTCACCTCCATGGATGGGTTATCCATGGAGGTGACATTTCCTCATTGTTCATTCCAGAGAAACATAACCTTAAAAGTATAATAATGAGTAAACATCTTGATTATTATATATCTTGATTATATCTTGATTATTATAAATTTGTTGAAACTACATAATTTTAAAAATTTTATATAATGTTTTATTAATATAATAATAATGTATTGTTGGGAAAAAATGCCGAGGACACAAATTTCCACTTAATTTCAGATTGACCCGAATACTATATAGAGATGAGTGAATATAAAAATGCTTGAAAATCATTAAATACTTTACCCAAAAACGAAAATACAATCTTTCCAGATACTATTCCTACTCGATACACATTCAAAATAGGTTCATGGAATGCAAATGAATTGTTGTAAACAACTTGAAAGTCTAAATAAATTAATATACTTTTTTCCAAATGTACAAAAATAGTATTTTCATGTAGTACTTAATTGAAATGCAATTTTGATCTGTTAACCCACAACAAATAATATTAAAAAGTGAATTAATTGCACTAAGAACATGCGTAATGTGATTTGCTTAGTTAAGCTCAGTAAATACACCCTCAAAGTGGGGTGTACTTTCGTCAACACAAGTCCCTTTCTGAATGAGACTTGAATAAACATCAAATTAATAATTTATCAATGGTACACAGTGAACTAGCTGTGGTGGGTGGAGGATGAAGGGCAGCCAGAGATGAAAGGAATCTGAGACAGAATGATTGCAGTGGTCGAGATTAGTAATTAGGGGCTATAGTTATGAAGGCGATACGGAATTTCGGCTGGAATTGTGGAGCATGTTGTCCGCACCGACTAAAAGGCGAATTTTGTCGGACGGCCGGCCAACTTTTAATGGCCTTAAAAGTTTCAACGAAAGGCTCGATTAAGTTAATGAAATTTGCTACCGACTTCAAGCAGCATCATCCAATGGAATCTCCAACCGAAACGAACAAGATCTATTCTTTTTTCAACGTCACTTTTTTGTTCTCTCATCCAGCAACGAGTCGAGAATTGAGAAAAGAGTCGAAATCGAGTCGAAAATCAGTAAATATAATGACTTTCAATGGCCAAATCAGACATTAAAATCAGTAATTTAATGGCCTTAAAAGTTTAAAATCAGTGAATCAGTTGAGTGGCTTCAAAATCAGTATCTATAATGACTTTTTTGTCATAGACATTCAATTTCAGCTGTTTCACATCCATGAAATCAAGCTGGTAAACAGCTGATTGTGGAGCAATTAAACTTATGATTCTCATTACAGCATACTATACTGTAATAAAATCATATGTTTTCTTACAGTCGTGTATGTTTCCTACTTCCGAATTTGGAACAGCAAAACTATAGTGAGGTCCACGTTATAATGACAGTATTTGATCAACTTTGGTTTTGCTATCCTTGTCTATCATTCGACAAAGCCGGTGGTACTATCCTTTTCTAGGTCCTCAATAATGCCAATTATGTTTTTGTTAGTGTAGAAATATAATTAATTAATGCAGAGAATCGGCATCACTATTCTTCTATCTTTAACCACTGCCATTATAACGTGGACCTCACTATAGTAAAAAAGCCGCCTTTTAGCGCTCCAAGTGGAAGTTTTGTCAACTACAATCAAGAAATTCCTGATTTGAAACTTGTAAACTAGGTTATGTTTATAGAATGCATGTAGTAATGTCAGCACAAGCAGGTAATGTTTTCTGTTTCTCAATTATTCTTTTCTAGATTATTATGACAAAAAATAGTGTAAGTTAATTGGACGTGAATGTCTTTTGCAGTGCTCAAATGAAATTCTAGTCTCTGCTAACGCCTCGACTAGGAATCGATACCCATCCCTACTAGAAACATCATTCTCGCCTGCAGAACGGCCTTTCCCGTCCGTGTGACTCAAGACACTATTAATGACCTTGAAAGTTTAAAATCAGTGAATCAGTTTGGTGGCCTTAAAATCAGTATCTATGATGAAGTAATCCATCATATTCGTACACGAAAATTTGTAAACCTTTCCCCAGTATTGATAAATCATGGATCAATATACAGCAGAGAAATGAGTCTCTCGAAAACTGGAAAGTCAGTGGGGAACAAGGAGAGCTACACTGTAACAAGTCTAAAAAAGAAGCACATGAATGAATGAATATTATGTCAATAATCTCATTAAATACAGGTTCAATCTCAGCAAATCAGGTTCGTTGAAGGAGAGAGAAGTTGAGACGTGAAGTATACAGCATAATTAATTAATAAAAAGCTTTTTTTTTAAGCACAATCAAGTTTACTCTAATAAACATTTCTTATGAACGCTCATCCAAGTATTTTATTGCTTGTCAAACAAAAGCTACAGGAGGGAAGAAATTTATTATCATGAGAAGTGATCCACATACTTGGAATTGGACATAAACATAATTAAAATATTTTTTCATAATATTAATACAAGCTAATAGTGGAATAATTGAATGAGAAAGAATTCCTTCAAGGGAGAACAGAACATAAATTTTTTTACTGTAAATTTTGGTCAGGTTTGGCTGAATCCTATACTATTAAACGAACATTTTCTGTTTATCCTATACTATTAAACGAGCAATTTCTGTTTATATGTTTTTATATGTTTATATGTTTATATGTTTATATGTTTATATGTTTATATGTTTGTATTTCACCGGATCTCGAAAACGGCTCTAACGATTCTCACGAAATTCAGAACATAGTAGGTTTATAATATAAAGATTCCATTGCACTGGGTCTCATCCCTGGGAAAACTCGCTGAAGGACATTAAAATATAATAATTATTCATCCTTGGAAAAACAGCTGTTAATAATTATTTCGTCGTCTGTTGATGATGGAAGTGAGTGAGCGATTTCATGTGTGTGGGACTGTGTCAAAATTATGACTCAGCTGTTGAACTTTAGTAATCATTCAATCAGGTACTTATAGCTGGTTGCAAAACAGCCGGGTTATTTTCAATCCTGATTAATTCTAGTAGAACCATCTTTTTGAAATGGTCTTCTCTGATTTGGTTCACGTGAAGTTAATCAGGATTAATATTTAACCGGCTTTTGTCTTTTGTGCAACCGGGCCTTTGTGAGGGAAATTTTTGCATTCCTCTGGGAATGAATCTCAATTTACTGTGATTAGATAGAACATTTCTGTTTGAACTATGAATGTTATTATAATTTATTCTTTCGTAATAATTTTGTAATGCTTTTGTACTCCAGATCGAAGCTCGGTCCCCGAAATTGTGACCTAAACAGAATATACGTTTATACTTTAAAGAGTAATTACAATATTTCAAATCAGGATCGGTGTCACAAGATGGACGATCAGTGCCCACCACTGGCCACCGCAGAATCTTCAATGACGTCATACATCAATCCGAATTACATACATTCGGTTTTGTATCGGACAAGTTCAAAGTACAAAGCAGTGATCGGAGGTGGTGGGGAGAGGAGAAGTGCAACCTACCCCTAACTGGCACATGACTAGGATAACGAGCGGCGGTTAGGACATTCTGTGAGGTGTGTGAGATTGTGCGTGCGACTGCTAGTGACATCCATACTCGGAGCAAGGTTCTCAGTGTGTAGAAGGGGGGGGGTGGTCGTGACCACCCTTACAGTAGTCAAACTCACGCATATAAATTAGCATGCAACTACAACCAGGACAGCTCCAATTAACTTAGCCTGTCGAATCGCCAGTCTATTGCACTGGACAAAAGTGGAGTGATGTTCATGGCCTCTAGTCATTTATCAGTAGAGGTTCTGTAGAGTTTATCTACTTACAAGCACTATATTTCCATGGTGAGGTCCACGTTATAATGACAGTGTTTGATTAGCCATGGTAGCGGATAGCGCTAACTCTTTCTCGCTTTGATCTCTTGCCAGATCGTCTTTTAACAATGTAGAATAAAATGATAATGAATTTAAAAAAATATTTCATTTTAATTATGAAATTATTGAAAAATATAATAAAAAATTATTGATTATTTTAAACGAGAATGAACAGTTGAAATTACATCAATAAACCTGTAACAGTTAACGTCAATAGAAGGCATTGACATGACAGAGGTTCGGCAATGTTGTTCTCCTATATTTCTCCACTGCCATTATAACGTGGACCTCAATATATGACCTAGTTATTTAGCAGATGATATTGTCGATTCTGTAGAGTTTATCTACTTACAAGCTCTATACATCTATGGTGAGGTCCATGTTATAATGACAGTGTTTAATTAGCAATGGTATTGCTATCCTTGTCTATCATTCAACAAAGAGGATAGCGCTATCCCTTCCTCGCATTGCTCTGTTGCCAAATCGTCTTTTAACAATGTAGAATTGATAAAAAATTTACGAAATATTTCCTCTTAATTATGAAAATTCATTATGAAATTATTGAAAAATATAATTTATTGCTTAATTGTATTGAATTGAATCTATTGCCAAAAATCACATACAAATACAATCATTAGAGTATGCAATATACAATTACCTACAAATAGACATTGATTGTAACTTGTACAACAATAATTATCAATGTAATATTCGGCACTGCCAACATAAGATTCCTTGTGTGTTGGTAGTGAGATGCAGTTAACTTATTCTGATTCAATTAGTCAAGTAAGAAGAGATATACGAATGAAATTGAATAGAGATAAATAAAGTATTACACCTAATATACAAAAATCTTAAAGGCTCAGAAATAACTTGAGTATAGTACATACTATAAGACAAACTAATATCCAATTAATTACTTTTGATTAATAAAATATAATTGATCATTTTAAACGAGAATGAACAGTTGAAATTGTAACAGCTAATCAATAAACCTGTAACAGCTAACGTCAATAGAAGGCATTGACAAGACAGAGCTTCGGCAACGTTGTTCTTTTATCTTTCTTATAGTGGACCTCACTATATGACCTAGTCATTGAGCAGTTGATGTTGGCGTCTCTGTAGAGTTTATCTACTTGCAAACTCTATTCTTCTACGATCCCATCAGTAGGTCTAGTACAGTAAAAAGTAAATTCGTATGGCTTTTGTTGGTGGGGAGTCCCTTGCGGGAAGGTCCCACCTCCTGAATATATCATTTAGGCAGTCAATGGGCCTTACGACTGTCATACTTCAGCCTGGACCGACAATTTAACGTGCCTATCCGATAACACAGGCACGTACAGGTCTAGTACAAAATAATGTACACAAAAATGGTAACAATAGGGTGAAATTGTAGATTGTACGTTATCCGTGGAGCAAAAATGTCTCCACTAAGTATATCTGTCAATTTCAATTTTTTTTTTTAAAAGCCTAGAGAAAAATTTATCCAGTAATGCTTCATATGTAGTAAAAATTCAGTTTTGAACTAATTCTACTTTACTTCAATTGCGCCAATTGTGTTGTTGCTGATGTATGAACGTGATATAAATAATAAATAAATAAATAAAATAAAATAGATAAATGTTTATTTCCCAAAAAATAACTAAAACTACAACATCAATTACACAAAATATTAGATAAATTACAATATTTCATACAATAGTTAGTTACAAAAAATTCTTATAATGTGTCCTCTACTTGTTTAGTTTTTCTGTGTGGAAATTGACCTACTCCACTATGGCGTACCATGTTCTAGAGTAGGTAGAGATATAAAACACTCTAATATGAATACTCTAATAAATGCGATTTGTTTGTGAAAATCGCTGTTCTATAAATTAAAAATGCGATTTTCTTTTTAAAAATCGCTGTTCTATAAATTAATAAATGAGATTTATTTGTGAAAACTGCTGTTCCACAATGGTATGTTTCATTCTCACATGTCCTGAGCATCCAATAAGAACGTAATATAAGATGAAAAAACTCCTAAGAAAACTCTTAAAACAAGTTTAGTAAACTAAAAATAATAACATTCCGCTATAACGCATTCAAGGAGTATTTGATGTTCAAACAAACTCATGTCGCTTTTTAAAGTGGCCGGACAGTGGTCAAGCTCATAATAAAATCATGACCATGGATATACTAATCATTCCCAACAAATTATGTCAGTACTTTTAGCAACTATTCAACAAAGAGGAAATGACAACGGAAGATACCCAACCATAACTGAATGATTAGTTACAAACTGATAGCCATAAAAATTCTCAGCCGACGAATGGAAATTGGTCACTAGCTTTCTGAATCAGGTTCACTATACTGGAACAACACGGAAACTAATGTACCTATAAAATTCAACCTTGTAATTTTGTAGAGCTTTTGCATAAAATATACGATAACCTTCAATGAGTTGCAGATATAAATATATAGCTACATTTAGCATCAACTTGCTAATTCAATGAGTAAGTAGTAAGTACCCTTATTGTTTTTCGTTTTCTTTGTTTGTAATGTTTTTTTGGAAAAATAAAGTTCGAAGTTTTAAAGTTTAAAGTTTCATGATAATTTTGGAAATTATTCAGTATCAGTATTCTATTAAAAGAAACAATTAGGATGATTGATTTTTGTGAACAGATATTATTGTAATTGATTCATGACTTGGATAATGGCTAATTTAATTGTTTAAAGCGGTTGAGGAGATTAATCATTAATCAATCTTCATATATGTAGCTCGAAACGGCCAATTAACTAAGTTTCCTCAATTCTAACAAGTTATTATACCCACGATTATTATCATTATTTTATTCCTCTATACAGGAAAATGATTCAAGGCCAATGAGTACGAATTCTTCAAGTAAAAAAAATGACGAGACAAAAATATCTTTAAAAGAGATCTAAGTACTCATCAATGTAATAAACGTAATGAACCTACGAGGAATATTCATGAGAAATTATTATAACATATCCACGCTCTAGCAAAGTGAGCAGAGTGGATTACAGACAAGCAGTGAGTCAAGCTAGTACCATAGATGAAGGATAAGTAAGTATATTATTCTTGTCTCTGCTAGTACTGTAAAAACTCAGAATTATGCATCTCATAATAATAATCTAACTTCAACTTTTCAATTAATCATGAGTTGTAGGAATTTATGTTTTTCCTTATTAGCTTAACCAAATACAGCTTAGTAGTGTTATGTATTTCAGAGTAGTAATATAGAGTTATAAATTATAGAATAATGTGGAGGAGTGATACAGAGAGATGAGAGTTCTTTATCCTTTATTGATTCATACATTGAGTACATCATAAAAATGATAGGCAGAGACATAGAGCTTTCTGTCATATCGTACCGTGACGTGTCGTCCCGGAATGTGAGTGTGAGCGCTGTTATCAGGTCTGGCTGCAACTGTCTACAACGTTGATGGAAAGATACATTTTCAAGATGTTCGATGTTCTTGAACGGGTAGTATTATAGTCAACTGTCTACTAACGTTGATGGAAAGATACATTTTCAAGATGTTCGATGTTTTATTATAGTCCACTAGACAGCTGATTTACGATGAATAATCCTATAGTCTGATTAATTACTCTGATATTGGCGTATGAAGGAGGCTCCTTTTTCCTCATAAATCATCCTTGAAATGCAAAATTTCCAAAAACCTTGTATATACGTCGACGCGCAATTCAAAAAGGAATATACCTGTCAAATTTCATGAAAATCTATTACCGCGTTTCGCCGTAAATGCGCAACATATAAACATATAAACATTCAAACATTAAGAGAAATGCCAAACCGGCGACTTGAATCTTAGACCTTACTTCGCTCGGTCAATAAATAGTCCATTCCATAGTTGGAATTCATACATTAAGTACATCATAAAAATGATAAAGAGAGAAAAATAAGGTAACCTTGTGCTATTCCCTTCCTAAATTTGGATAAGGTTACACATAGTCCAAATTTATAAATAGTCCATTCCATAGTTGGAATGGATAATTCCAGTTTCTTCAAATCGACACCGTGTCTGATAAACTAAAAAAATTTCTGAAGCAACAAACCTGGCATGAATTTCATTTATCATGAATTTGAATATGTTTGGATTAGGAACGAAAAATTCTCATAATTTATGTCATGTTAAAGATTGATTTCCACATCCCATTTACCACATATTCAAGTAAATCTATTTCAGATTACACCAAAAAATAATAGTAATTCGATATAAATCCGTTCTACAGGGTGATTTTTTAGTCCTGTTACCCAATTTTTGATGTAATTTATAAACGGAAATTTGGGTATTAATAAAAAAATAATATTTGTTATTTACAAAAGAAAATTTATATTTTATTACTCACATTTCTTAGATACTTAAAATTATTACACCATATGCTCAAAATGTCCACCCATTGAGGTTATACACGCTCGGACTCTTTTCACCATATTAGCAGAAACCTTTTTCAGAGTTATATTGGAAATATTCGTGATTAAGTCTGTAATATTGGCTTTCAGTTCATCAATATTGTGAGGATTGTTTTTGAAGGCCTCAGACTTAATGTAGCCCCACAAAAAGTAATCAGGGGATGTGAGGTCTGGAGACCTTGGAGGCCATAAACCCTTGCTTATTATTCGATCAATGAAAGCCCGTTGTTCTATGGTAAAAGACATTCTGTTCATAACACGACCGGAATCATCACAAAATGTTACACAGCTTAAGGATAATAAACTCGCACTGCCTTGTGTATACTGAGTGAGTAGGGCTACCAACTTCGTGCAACAAAACAAAATTTCCCTTTATTAGGGAAAAATTACCATGTATTAAAGATAGGGTAACAGGACTAAAAAATCACCCTGTAGTATACATTCAATGGCTATAAAGAGGGTAATGTGTCCAATCCGCTTATTTCTGGTACCCATACAAAACTGGATGAACATTATTATTTGTTATTATTATTATTATTAATAGATGAAACACTTCCTGTTAAATAATTTGAGTGAATTTGAATGATCTTCATAAATTCTTTCTTTTTTTTACATATTTTTTTCTTGTGTATGTTTTTTTGTGATAAGCAACAACTGAAATCCCATTGTTTTATTATTTTATTGCTACACAATACAATTAAATGATTTATTATCAATTAATATTTTTTTCTACTCAAGATTGACAACTATTTTTCTTTTGATATGATTTGAATTGAAAATTATTAATTTTGGGATCACTGATTGATTATATCAATGTACTATTTCTATGGTTTTTTTTAATATAATGTAAAACTTGACTCCTCCAGTCAAACCTTCTTTAGAAGGTTTTGGAGAATTTATATTTCGTCTGGTTTATAATATTTGTAATTTTCCACTGAAAGGGAATCTTCTTATCTTTTGTCATTCTTGCTTTTTTTTATTATTCTTCATTTGTTTTGTTTGTAAAATTTCTTTTTATAAGTGTATTTTTCATTTTTATTTGTTATATTTTCTATAATAAACTTAAAAAATTATTATTATAGATAGTAACCAGGTTAATTATTGTTTGTTTATCCAATAATGTAGAACTACACTTGAAAAAATATCAGACATGGCGCTTATGTCCAAACTCATTTCTTCCTCTACAACAAACAAACGTTCTAAAAGAAGGTCGAATTCATTTTGAAAATTCACTCTATCAAGGAGAAGAAACACATTTTGAATTCCAATTAGTTCTTATATAAATCTGAATTGAATTCTAATTCAAATTCAGATTTACATGAGAACTAATTGAAATTGAAATTTAAATTGAATTGAAACTAGTTCTTATAAAATCAGAAGTGAATTCTAATTCAAATTCAGATTTACATGAGAACTAATTGGAATTGAATTGAAATTTTGAATTTCAAATGGTTCTTATATAAATCTGAATTGAATTCTAATTCAAATTCAGATTTACATAAGAGCTAATTGAAATTGAAAATAAGTTTATTCTTCTTTAAATGAAAAATTGTAATTCAAATTCACGCATAGATGACGACAAAAAGGGAAATCTTCAACAATTGGAACAGCAAAATTGATTATAGTCCAACATACGTGTGCAACTAATCATCATCTCCAACACAGAGTAGCTTTCAGTATTTGAAATAACTGTCAAGGTTGTCTAAAGAAAACAAACATTGAAGGGCATAATGACAGAGATTGAAAGCTTGAAACAGTTTCAGTGTGTCGTTAAGTGGCTTATTTCCATTGAAGCCGAGTGTGAAAAGAGAGCAGGCGAAGTGGAACTGAGACAAAGATAATCGTGCAGTTCTCCATTCGGTCTCATCCTGATCGATCAATTAGCAACGACCCGAGGAACAAAAGAGCAGGCAGAGGTGAGAGAAAAGAAGCCAAGTGATTTGCGATTTTCCAAGGACACGCGAGCTATCAGATGAGACAAAATAAGAGTGTTTATCTATATAACAAAAGAAGGATGCTTCGGCCAAGGTGACGCCGATAGCACATGAACACACTCGAAAACCAGCCAACTTCGTGACTGGAGAATGACGACCTTCACTATTCCAGCTCCTACTCCAGCATCCCCCGAGAGCTTCTTCGCCCCGAGGGCCTCACAGATATCGCTTCAGCTTACAAATAGAAAGAACAAACTGAATCTAGTCTCGACGTTAACAGCTGGTGATTTAGCAAATCTGTCCTGCATCTCAATGTGTGACCCACTGACAGGCGAGCTGGTCAGACCATCACCAACTTCATAATAGGGAAGAAACACGCGAGCACAGTGTTCTCTATCCATATCCAACCATTTTCTGATTTAGAGAGAAGGGTGAGTGATGTGGATTTGGACTAGAAACGTATTTTATAAATTTAATACACTCATTTGAACTTATAATATCAATGTCAAATAACAATAAAGAGAATTCAATAAAGGAATATTAAAGGTAGGCGCGCACAAAGATCGTCATCGGACGGTCGGCACGCATCGGACGGATCGGACCATTAAATTTGATGCATTGTTTTCAATTGGAGTGCACATACTCATACGATGCGGATAGGTATGCGCACTCCAATTGAAAATAATGCATCAAATCTAATCGTCCGATGACGATCTGTGTGCGCCTACCTTTATTGACATTCCAACAACAACAAAAATAATATAATTCACATTCCAACAACAACAAAAATGATATGAACACATAACTTTTCTACAGCAATGGCAGATGACATATAGATTGATTGAACTATTGAACGGAATGCATTATTATTTCAATGACAAGCCTTAACCTATTTTGGACTATGTGAGACCTAATCTAAAATTTTCAGATTCAGATTCCTCTAGTCATGTGTTTAATAAAACAAAATTCAACTTACGTTCTAGCGTTGAATGTAAATACCAATAGCAGTGAAATAGCATTGCGAATCATATTAAACTAAAGTGTTCTACAATATTAGAACAAATTTGGGAGAGGAATAGCACAAGGTTACCTTGTTTTTTCTCTCCCTATCATTTTTGATGATGTACTTCTTGTATGAATCAGTAAAGAATAAAGAATGCAAGATGCAGAATGAATGAGAAAGATATTTATAACAAAATCAATCAATTGATTTAAATGTAAATTTTATAAGAATTGTAGGCCTACACGTGAAATTCTGACCTTATCTTGGACTTTGTCATCTATAAATTTGGAAGAAAAATAGCACAAGGACTATCTTATTATTATATCCTCCAATGTTATTACATTAGTGTAATTTACATTGTAAATAAATATATATTCAAGTTAAAATAGTATTTGGAGTGCACATCAATATCCATATTGCTGTATGACATTAATTCACAAATCAAGATGAATGTGATATAACAATAAAGATAATAGAAGTTACTACAACAGTCATTGATTGACAGTAATTGATACATCATGTAATCTGCATCACTACTACATACAATTAGTATTTATTTATTTATTCAGATAATACACAAATCACATAATAATATGATCAGAAAAGAAACAAAAAGAGTAAGTATCTAATCAATCAGTTCTTAACCATCAATTCAATTTCAGTTCTTATCCAGTTCAATATAGGTTCTTATCTATCAGTCAATTTATACCTATAATTATTGTGATATCGGTATCGCTGAGAATCTCTCATAGTAACATCCACATGACTCTACAAATAGGAAATTTTCGTGAATTAATATAGTTGTTCACATTTTAAGATGATATAGTTGTATTATTTCTAGTTCCATTAATGGAGCCCAGATGGGACATCAAATAAGAAAGATTGATTGATTGAGTACTTTATTTATGTAGATTACAATATATACTGGCTACTGGCTTATACACTTATATACAATAGCTTACACAACAGCAAAATTATAGATGAATTTACATAATATAGACTAAGAAAATAATTATTGGACTGTATATGATATGAAAAAGCAATTTGTAATATAATAACTATACATAAATATATTGTTATGCATCTACATAAATTGGCGGAGCTTTGGACAAATCAATGTCCATTCTTCGGAAAGAATATTAAAGATATCCTTCACACTAACTCTCTACCAAAAAAGACAGATACCGCGTAACGAAAAATCAAGCCGTAAAGGTGCGTACAGATATACGCGCCGCGAACATGAGCAATTCACTTTTAATCAGCTGACTATATCAGTATTTTTACAGAAACGGTAAGATACAGATATAAAAAGCTTGGCATCAGCTGATTAAAAGTGAATTGCCCATGTTCGCGGCGCGTAAATCTGTACGCACCTTAATAGTAACATCTACATGACTCTACAAACAGAGGGTTTGCGTGAATTAATATAGTTGTATACATTTTAAGATGATATAGTTGTATTATTTCTAGTTTCATTAATGGAGCCCAGATGGGACATAGAATTAGAAAGACAGATACCGCGTGACAAAAAATTAAGCTATAATATTGTATCATGCTACAAACTTACAATCCATCAATCAATCCCTGTACAATTCATCAACACCTCAGTAAAAGATTGCACTAGATCCGGTAGGGAAGAGATCCGTGAAGAGACGAGCATATTTTTCTGCAATTACGGTGGACAATCGTAGACCATTTAGGAACAATGTGTGTAGCACGCCACAAGAATGGATTCAATATTTATTAAACAATCAGTGGAGTAAATTACTTGCGAGGGAGCGAACAAAGCCAGTCAATCATTTGGCAGCACGTCGATACAATACACACGCTGGCTATTGTGTTGCTGTAGATGCTGGGCTGGCGTTGCGTGTACTTGCCGGCACAAAAGAGGTCCGGAGGTGAGTGCAAAACGACACAGGGTGTCGGAGAAACTGCTACACCAGTTTGTTACCTCATTTTTGTTCGTCGTTTCGGCAGTGCATTGTTCCTTATTTTCAGCCGTGCTGGGAGCGAAAACATTGTGAGTACGAGAGGAAGCCGGTGAGTGAGAATAAGATTGAGTTGAGAGCGAGATACGGGTTTGTGAGTACGAGAGAAGCCGAATTTCGGAATGGTTTTCAAGACGAAGTGGGGGTTGGTAGAAAACTCAGATAAGTGAGATGCAGTACAAGATGAGAAAAACAGCGGGTGTGAAGGAGGAGATAACTCCAAGTAATATAGAAATTGAAATTTCACGTATTTTAAAAATTCGTAACTCTGTTCCTAGTCTTCCTAGTTCCTAAAAATGTAATCAGAACAAATCACGTGATCTTAACAGAGTAGATTTTTTTTTGTGTGAGACATAGAAATATTTGTATCACATTACATACACTTATCACCAATCTATTGTGATAAAAAACCGATATTTGTGTAAAACCATAGAGAAACGATAGCATAAGTAGATATCCCATGCTATAGGGCGTTTATGTCGCAACTTTTACTGTTATCCCAAGCCGATAGTTCACGTATTTTTTCCCATGCAGCTGTGTGACGCTGGTAGTCTCTCAAATTGTGCCGTTCATACACTATCACCCCAACAAAACAGTAAGAATTGACAATAATCGACAGTAATCGGCTTGAGATAACAGTAAAAGTTGCGACATAAATTCCCTATACCATGGGATACCTACTTACGCTATTGTTTCTCTATGGTAAAACATAGAAATATTTGTTTCACCAATCTAGAGCGATTGATTGAGTACTTTATTTATGTAGATTACAATATATACTGGCTTATAAAAATCATACAATACAGCAAAGTTTTAGATGTATTTACATAACATGAACTAAGAAAATAATTATTGAACTGTATAATGATATGAAAAAAAATCAATTTGGAATAACTATACAAGATAATATTGTAATGCATCTACATAAATTGACAGAGCTTTGGACATATCAATGTCCATTCTTTGGAAAGATTATTAAAAATATCCTTCCCAGTAGCTCTCTACCAAAACAGAAAGACAGCGATCAGAAAGACATTGTTTCTGGAAAATATAAATAATTGGTATCCATAATATTTAAAGATTTAGAATAAGGAAAAGTGGAACAGGTGAAAGAGAACAAATAATGAGAAATAAGAATAGACTCCAAATATAATAGATAACAGACGAGGAACACAGAGTCAAAACTAGTGAAAGAAAAATTAACGAGATATGTAGAATTCATGGGTTTGATTAGATTCATTTATTCATTCAAATTACAATGGAGGGAAAGAAATAGTTGAAATGTAGAGAGGGGAAATAGGAAATGGAGGAGAAAAAACTGGGAGAGAGAAGAGTAAGGCTGAGCACACACCGATTAGTCAAGACAAGACTAGTCATGTTTAGTCACAATACTTCAAGATTGAGGTTAGATAGATGTATTCACAGATCGGTGACCTAGAGATCGATCAAACCGAAGAACGTAGAATCTGACCAAAACCCCTTGGCAGAGCTTTATTGCAATCAGACGGTGTGCAATGTGAGAAAACACCCGTCCACGTGGCTAATTATTAGTTAGCATGGAATTAATATTAATATATATAATATTAACTAGCATGCAAAGAGCATAAATAAAAAACCAAATAAAAATAATTTAATGTATTCAGGAAATAAGAGTTACCAGGCGCATGAATACCTAATAAAATTTGCATGCACCAATAGTAAAACGGCAGTTAATAGGCGGCAACTGTAGGCCGATTCAAAAATATTTATATATATTTATATAATTGTAGTAGATTTCGTGTAAAAATTTGTGTAATCTATGTTATCAATATGGCTCGAATGCAAAGAAATTATTAATCATATAATCTAAGCAATATTTTGGCATTTTTTGTAAGATCTATTTGAATTTAATGGCGGAGGATTGAGATATTTAAATTTTATGCTAATTTGAAAGTCGGAAAGAGGATCTGTAAAACTTGAGAAGGAAGAACCAGCACTCGCCAGCCAGATGCCACCATAAGAGGACCCCAAATATTTTAGAGCGAAGTACCTTATTAATAATTTTGTAAAAATTAAAGTTAAAGTAAATTATTAAATTTCTTAAAAGACTTCGTGATGCTATTGTGAAGCAGAAGTCATTTTTCATTTTAATTAAATTTATAACCCCTTGGAGGAGACGATTCCGGCTACCATATTCCCGGACCACATGGAGTTGGATCGACATCGGCGGCTTACAAGAAGATTTTCGACACGTGAGTGATTTAAATTTGAATTTAGTGATGGGCGCCCTAGTGCTTCGAAATAATCTGATGATCAAAGCTAGCTCGCCGAAAGGGTTATTATAAATTAAGAAATTAATAAGAGTAATACTTGCGCAAGTAAAAATTAGTATTAAAGGTATTTAATTGAAAGAAAAATATATAGATCAATATTTTAGAAATTTCTATTTAATCAAAGAAGTACGAAATCTAGGCTATCAAACGTATGCATACAATATTTAATTTTTGCAATACAATTTGCGATAATTTATCATAGTTCTAATTCACTAGATGAATGGCTCTACCTATTCCGTCAGGTGCCGAATCTTGCACCCTGAGATAAAAATATATATTCGATACAAATAAATCTACTAAATACTAGAGATTTTAATATATAGATATATTTGGATTATTAGTGGCTAATTTATCAAGCTGATCTTAGAGCACATATTTATGATTGAATTATCCAAGCCGACAAGTATTAGCAAGTACATGTCACAGCTACATGCCAAAGAATGCATATGATTTCAAGATAAAGGCACATGGTAATGATTCGTGCCATAAATCTAGAATATAAAGTTAGCCTGTGATATTTTTATTGATTTCAAATATTGTTCTATTTTTATATTATATTTTTTATCGCTCTATATATATTTTTTGCCTCGACTGATCTTTGCATTATTTATGTAATATATGTGTAAAATTTTCATGGTGTGCAATTTATTTTATATTCCTCATCTCTATAGTATAAGTATCATTTATATATATATATTTATTATTATTGAATTACAAGAGTTATTGGAGAAGCCCATATCTAGGCCTATCAAGATTTTTTAAGACTGAATACTATTAGAAAACCACGCCCTAATTATATTAAATCTCATGCTTTACCGACTGATGCCAAGCAGGAGGCTAATCGTTATTTTATATAAAGAATAACGTGACATAAATACATGTCGTGCCAACGTGGGACTGATGATGAGAGCCAAGCTCATTGAATAATTACTTGAAATTAGGTCAATAACCATAGTGAAAATTATAGATAACTTATACGAGTTGTGAGGAAAACTGGCGAAGGAATATTTGTATTACTTTTTGGGGAAACAAGAGCTTTAAATAGAGAGAAATTATATGTTTTAAAGAAAATTTTATATTATTAGTACTGTGAAAAATTACATGTTTATAGAGAGAGATTATATTTTATAAGCCTAAACTGCTATTACTTTCTAGTCAAAAATATATTAGGTGTTTAAGCCGGTTGGAAAATAAGTCGCAGCCTGTAAACTAGCCAAAAATAAATCAACAAAACATTGAGGGCGCTAGAGCATTGTAAAAAACTTAAGTATAAATACCTGGTTGTAAGAGTATCCAAACACTTTACACATCACTGTTCACTGTAAGTCCCGGTTGTGTCTCTTTTTTAAGCATTTTCGCTTATCATTTTTATCACTGTTTAATTAGCATTTATCACATTTGACATAATGAATCACACTCCCGCAAACTCTGAAGTTTCATATATGTACGGCGGTTGCACAGATCCCACTTTGTCGACTCCGAGCACATCAAACCCCACCACGGTAGATGCCAATACGCCACGAGAAAGGGAACCAGGAAGCGTCGGGTCGATAATTTTCGATCCACCAGGTCTGCAACCTCTATCCTCCACTCGAATCGACGCCGCTGACACACCATTGAATCAACGGATAGTAGAGATCAATTTTGAAGGGGGCGAGGAGCAGTCTGCAGAACCCGCATCGCCGGAGGCCGAGTCACACCTGGGCAAACAGAGTATGTTTTCAACCACAGAACTAGATCCGCTTCAAAAGGTAATAATGGAACAAACGAGTAGCACTTTCAACATTATGTTACAAAAAACAATGGATAGTATGATGCAGGAAATTAAAAAGGAGATTGCTACAGTAAAAGAGGAAAATAAACAGACAGTGGAACAGGGTATGAAAGAGACCACAGGCGCTATAAAATCAGTAGAACAACGGTTGGATAATATTGAAACTAAAGTAGAGAGTCATAGGGAAGAGTTAAAAGCAATGATAACCCTACAAAAAGAAAGTCAAGATAAAGTTACGGCAGGATTATCGGAAAGGTTAGATACGGTTACATGTGAACTCAATGAAAGGATAGACAACTTAAATACACAAATCACTACACCTATTCAGGATATAACAAATAACATTAAGGCCGATTGCCACCAAGAAATCCACAAACAAATTACCGTTGCCAATCAAAACTTAACAACTACAGTTGACAAAAATATTAACAATATTAAAGAAATACAAAACAAACAGATTAATATGTCCACAAAAATGAACCAACTGCAAGGTAGCATCAATCAAAACACTGAAACCTGTAAAGCTTTAAATGGAACTCTACTAATTCAGAAATCCACTCTGACTCAACTAAATCAAGAAATAAACGCAAATAAAATTACACATAATAGTCAATGGCAGATAACACAGGAAAAAATAATAGCATTGGAAAATCATATTCAACAACAACCTCAAGGAATTCAAACAGACAACCTCAACGTACATAGTATATTACAAGGACTAGGAAAATTTGATAACACTGATCGCCATTTGCAACCTCAACCATTCATTGATCAGATAAAATTAGTACAAACTCTTGCACCTACCTCTTGGAATTTTTGGCGTCTCCGTTTGACTAATTTATTGATTGGCGAACCCCTGATGTTTTTTCGGAGTAGAGCCCATGAATTTACATCATTGGATGAGTTTGTCGCTGTCTTCCTGGAACAGTATTGGAGCAGAAGTAAACAGTTGGACGTGCTAGCGGACATCATATCATGCGATTTCAACCCTAACTTAGACGGTGCATGTACCACTTTCGTCACTGCCATACAGTTTAAAAATTCTCAATTGAGCGAGCCCATTAATGAATCGGCGTTAGCAAGCATTATTTTAAAGAAGCTACCGTATCAAGTTAGAATGGCACTCGCCACACAACCCATTACTGATTGTAAGCAGCTGATTAATCATTTATATGGCATACAGTCTGCAATGGCAATATCAACCCACCGCTCAGACCAGAGATACGCATCAAATCAGCATAATTCAAAATTTAATCCGCATAACAGCCAAAATTATGAACCGGTATCATATGATCGCTACCGATCTGCTCCCCAATTTGAACGCCGCTATGAGCACAGGCAAAATGGTAATTGGAATAATGAAAAATTTCAAAATCGTACAACCAACCACTATGCCCAGCAGAGCAATCGTAGGAATCACTATGATGGCCGTGATCGATTAAACTCACATAATAATAATACACAAAACAGTTACAACAGAAATTATAAACCACCACCTCAACAAGTAAGTACAAACTATACACTAGCACATGCAATAGGTTTGAATCAACAAAAAACCCGGAACCCAACACCCAACGACCCGCCACCAGACATACAGAAAACTACAGCTAATAAACCATGACTATATGATACCCCCGATACAGCAAGCACAAACTCAAGTGAAACAAACCAAGAAAAACAAGACATCTCAACATCATACACCACATTCAGAAATGATCTACCGGAGACTTTGTTAGAAGAAACGGAAAAAGAAAGCAGGCTACCGGATATACAAATGCAAGCGTATATCGATATAGAAATATATGGAATGAAGGTTCAAGCATTAGTAGATAGTGGTTCACAATGTAGCCTCATACAAACAGACTTATTCCAACGTCTGAAAGAAAAAACAAAATTAGCTACTCTACCGTTAACCAACGTATATGTATCAGGTATCAGTCCAGGACGGCGAATACATATAACTACTCAATGTTTACTGGAAATAAATCTTCAACAACAACGATTCGCATATACATTTCTTGTATTACCTGTTTCCGGTCCGCACATAATAATAGGTACAGATTTTCTACAACACTTCCAGGCCTGTTTAAATTTCCAAACCTCGAAATTTCATGCATTTACCGAAACCGAAGCATACGAAGTCATAGTACCCCTTGATCTGAAGAAACGTACTGAAGGAATCGCTGAGGTACATTTCGCTCACTACATGGAAGGCGTGCCGAGGGAGTGGGGTATCCACGAAATGGAAAATGCTATGGAGTGTATGGAGGTATTAAGCCTAACAACGAAGGACCGAGCACCGTCAAGAGCCGACTCTAGTACCGAAGAATTGTTAGAGATACTGATAAACAGAATTCATCAACGTACCGATTGGCACCCTGACACTAGACAGGAAATAATTCAAGTATTCCGCAAAAATGCAGACGTTTTTTCCGAACAACCTGGCCTAGCTACTCACTTCAAATGTTCACTCAACGTTAAACCACACGACACGTATTACCGCAAATCATACCCCATACCCTTCACCTATCGATCCGCCGCCATAGCAGAAATATCTCGCATGGAACAACTAGGAATTATAGAAGAATCCACAGCACCCTATAGTTTGCCGATTGTGTGTGTAGCCAAAAAGGATGGAACCGTGAGACTCTGTCTGGACGCTCGCGCCTTGAACCGCATATTGGATGATGACCGAGAAGGACCAGACCAAATTGAACAAGTTATGCAAACCTTCCATGGCAAGACCATATATTCAACGATAGATCTGAGCGCAGGATATTGGCAAGTCCAAGTAGCACCGGAATCGCGCGATTATTTATCTTTCCTGTTTAATGGACGCAATTATAGGTTCACTCGTTTAGCGTTTGGATTAAGAAATGCTATGGCTATATTCATACGATGTTTGAGACAGGCGCTAGGAGACGATATCAGTGACTACTGTACATTATACGTGGACGATGGATTAATAGCCTCACAGAATATACGTGAACATTGCAAGCATTTAGATATAGTATTTGATAGATTGATAAATTGCGGATTGAAACTCAAATTATCTAAGTGTGAATTTTTTGCGAGAGAGGTGAAATATCTAGGACACATAATTACACCCACTGGCATATCACAGGACCCGGACAAATTATTAGCCATCAGACAATTTCCATCACCAACCAACCGTAAACAATTGCAAAAGTTTATTGGATTTTTACAATTCTACCGCCGTTTTAATAAACAAATGTCACACTACACTGCTCAACTCAGTCATATACTGTCTAGTACCAAGCCTTGGATTTGGACTAACAAAGAAGAGATTATATTCCAACAACTAAAAGAAGCCTTCCTAAATTCCGTCGTGTTGAAACACCCTAACCTAAAGAAACCTTTTTTCTTGAATGTCGATGCATCAGATTATGCGATAGGCGCAGAGATTTTCCAAGAAGATGAGCAAGGAGAGAAAGGAGTGTTAGCATTTTTTAGTAAGACACTTAATCCAGCCCAGCGTCGTTATTCTGTGACCGAAAAAGAGTTGTTGAGTATTGTGGAAGTATGTATTAAGTACCGGACATTGTTACTCGGCAATAAGATATTTATCAATACCGACCACAAAGCCTTAACATTTTTCAAGACAGCCAAATTGAATCACAACCGCTTATCTAGATGGTTTCTTGCGCTTCAAGAATACGACATCGAATTGACCCATCTGCCAGGAAAGAAAAATCAGACCGCCGACTTTCTATCCAGAGAAATAGACGCTACATATTGTCAAGATACCAATCTAAGATGTTTTGCCGTAAAAAGTGGAGAAAGCATACCGTATCCTCCCAATATCCAACCACGAATTCATACCGCCATGTTAACACCTGAAAGAATCCGTATCGCCCAATATGAAGACCCAAGACTGTCCCGGATCCGTGAACTGATGGAAGAAGGAGCTGCCGAACCGCCCGACTACCTGCGACAGTATACCCGCTACAAAGGATTTATGTTCCACCGACCGGCTAAAAATACTTACGACTGGCGCCTAATTATCCCCGCTAATATGGAAACAGATTTGATAAAAGAAGCTCACGAACGCATTGGACATTTTGGAACTACGAAGACCCTCCACCTACTAAAAGAAAGCTGTTATTTTAAAAGCATGCATAAAAAAGTGGCCAAAATAGTGAAAGCTTGCGATATATGCCAGAAAGCCAAATACCCGCGATACCATATCAGAGGTGAAATGAATCCCATTCTCCCCAGCGCACCATTGGAATTGATATCAGCGGATATATATGGTCCATTGCCCATGGCGCAATACGGAAAAAAATACATATTCGTTCTTACATGTGTTTTTTCAAAATATACCATGCTATTTCCCATAGGCAAATTGACCGGAGAAGTTTTGGCCCGATGCATAACGGAAAGATGGACAAGTGAAGTAGGAAAGCCCAAACGAGTACTATCAGACAACGCAACCTATTTTTGTAGCAAGCAGTGGAAAGAAATACTTCACCTGGCTAATATTAAATGGTCGAGGACATCTCTTTACAGCCCCAGCGCTAACCCAGTGGAGCGACGTATGGCAGAAATCTCTCGTTTTATGCGGACGTACTGTAATGAAAAACACCAACAATGGGTTAGGTATATACCATTTTTAGAAGAATGCTATAATAATAGCCTAAATGAAAGCACCGGTCGTACGCCTTATGAGATCATATTCGGTAAAAGGAATAATACATTTATCGAAAAATTAATTGATTTTCCAAGATCAGAAGTGAGTAAGTTAACAAACCCCAATATCCATCATCTGGTAAGGTTAAAGCTAGAGCAGAAGGCAGATAGCAGAAAGAGATTCCACGACCGAGCTTATAAAATATTTTCATATAACATTGGAGATGAAGTTTTAGTAAAGAGCCACAGGTTATCAAATGCTTTAGAAAAAGTAACTCGCAAATTCTTTTTAATTTATTCAGGGCCATTCACTATAGTAGCCATATCGCAGCATAACACAGTTCAGTTACAAGAGAGTGAGAACACGCACATTGTTTGGTGGGAAAATGTAGCCAATATTAAGCCATATCACAGAATTTGAAATAAATATGATAAGAAGTCAAAGGAAAACAACACTATCAAGCCAATTACTAACCTTCCTTAATAAATTTAAAATTGGTATAGGACCTCGTGGCAACAATCCAATGTTTTAATTCCTTCCAGCCGTTAGAAGCCTGCAATAAGGAAAAGAACAATTTTTAAATATGTAATTAAATTATATACATCAGATAAAAAAGGACACAAGCGGGGATAATAAAATTAAAATTTGTTAATTACCTTTTTAAGAGAAAAAATCGAGCAGTTAGGTTAGTTATGAAAGTCGATAGCAAATTCTGATGTAACATGAAACACTATGAATTGTAGAACAGCGAACAGCTGACCAAAGCCACCCAAATCAAATGAATGTAATATCTGTTGAACATATGTTTATAAAAAGAAGTACTGTACCCAAAGAGTTATTTATTATTGTTATTTATTATATTTATTAATGTCGATATTTATTTATATGTTTTTATATTTATTACTTTTAATTATGCCACGTTTGTTACCTGAAAAGATTTAAAGTGAATACCAGTTACCAAAACCAAAGAGCCATTAGCAAAAGAAAGTATTGTACCTGATGTATAGAAAATTATTTATATTAAGACCTAAGAAATACTATAAGATATAAGCCCAGAAGTTTATGAATCGAAATTATTGTCTAAAAGGAATCATTTATGAGAATTATGAAATGTGTGTAGTTAAGTTGGCAGCCCTGCAAGCGGCGAATTCAAAAATTACTGTGTTGTAAATGGTGTCAGGAGGAGTACGTTTAGAAGTTTATATTTATGATATTTTTATGTGTGTTGAGGAGGAGAATTTGTTATTGTTTTTGATAAAGGTATAAAGGAGATGCAGCAAATATGACTGCGAAATGTGATAGAAGTAGGAGAGTATAATTTATAAATAAAGTATAGTGTATATCAGTGTATTTGAAGGGTGGGTTTTCATTAAAAACATTGTGATTCTCAAATATTTTGAATTCAAACCCAGGGGCGTGTGTAACATCTTAAATCTGGGTAGATGAAAAGCCCTAACAGAAATAGTAATAGGTCTAAAAATAAAGTAATTGGCTAATATCGCCAAGCAGATAATAATCAAGATAAGATAGCATCAGCTTGTTCTGGCTAAATGGTACAAGAACTTAAAAAGGATTTGAAGGAAGTTTACTACTCATAAATATATTATTTATAAAATATTTGAAGATTGAGGTTAGATAGATGTATTCACAGATCGGTGACCTAGAGATCGATCAAACCGAAGAACGTAGAATCTGACCAAAACCCCTTGGCAGAGCTTTATTGCAATCAGACGGTGTGCAATGTGAGAAAACACCCGTCCACGTGGCTAATTATTAGTTAGCATGGAATTAATATTAATATATATAATATTAACTAGCATGCAAAGAGCATAAATATAAAACCAAATAAAAATAATTTAATGTATTCAGGAAATAAGAGTTACCAGGCGCATGAATACCTAATAAAATTTGCATGCACCAATAGTAAAACGGCAGTTAATAGGCGGCAACTGTAGGCCAATTCAAAAATATTTATATATATTTATATAATTGTAGTAGATTTTGTGTAAAAATTTGTGTAATCTATGTTATCAATATGGCTCGAATGCAAAGAAATTATTAATCATATAATCTAAGCAATATTTTGGCATTTTTTGTAAGATCTATTTGAATTTAATGGCGGAGGATTGAGATATTTAAATTTTATGCTAATTTGAAAGTCGGAAAGAGGATCTGTAAAACTTGAGAAGGAAGAACCAGCACTCGCCAGCCAGATGCCACCATAAGAGGACCCCAAATATTTTAGAGCGAAGTACCTTATTAATAATTTTGTAAAAATTAAAGTTAAAGTAAATTATTAAATTTCTTAAAAGACTTCGTGATGCTATTGTGAAGCAGAAGTCATTTTTCATTTTAATTAAATTTATAACCCCTTGGAGGAGACGATTCCGGCTACCATATTCCCGGACCGCATGGAGTTGGATCGACATCGGCGGCTTACAAGAAGATTTTCGACACGTGAGTGATTTAAATTTGAATTTAGTGATGGGCGCCCTAGTGCTTCGAAATAATCTGATGATCAAAGCTAGCTCGCCGAAAGGGTTATTATAAATTAAGAAATTAATAAGAGTAATACTTGCGCAAGTAAAAATTAGTATTAAAGGTATTTAATTGAAAGAAAAATATATAGATCAATATTTTAGAAATTTCTATTTAATCAAAGAAGTACGAAATCTAGGCTATCAAACGTATGCATACAATATTTAATTTTTGCAATACAATTTGCGATAATTTATCATAGTTCTAATTCACTAGATGAATGGCTCTACCTATTCCGTCAGGTGCCGAATCTTGCACCCTGAGATAAAAATATATATTCGATACAAATAAATCTACTAAATACTAGAGATTTTAATATATAGATATATTTGGATTATTAGTGGCTAATTTATCAAGCTGATCTTAGAGCACATATTTATGATTGAATTATCCAAGCCGACAAGTATTAGCAAGTACATGTCACAGCTACATGCCAAAGAATGCATATGATTTCAAGATAAAGGCACATGGTAATGATTCGTGCCATAAATCTAGAATATAAAGTTAGCCTGTGATATTTTTATTGATTTCAAATATTGTTCTATTTTTATATTATATTTTTTATCGCTCTATATATATTTTTTGCCTCGACTGATCTTTGCATTATTTATGTAATATATGTGTAAAATTTTCATGGTGTGCAATTTATTTTATATTCCTCATCTCTATAGTATAAGTATCATTTATATATATATATTTATTATTATTGAATTACAAGAGTTATTGGAGAAGCCCATATCTAGGCCTATCAAGATTTTTTAAGACTGAATACTATTAGAAAAACACGCCCTATTATATTAAATCTCATGCTTTACCGACTGATGCCAAGCAGGAGGCTAATCGTTATTTTATATAAAGAATAACGTGACAATTGATTCAAGCATCATAAATGTAGAGATGCCAGAGGGGATTAAATACATGAGGCGTCAGAGAGAGAAAAACATTTCATTCCTCTTGGGCTATGGAACATGTGTGTCATGAAATTTCGTAGTGCAGTAAAGTGAATTATGAAATTAATAAGAGTAATACTTGCGCAAGTAAAAATTAGTATTAAAGGTATTTAATTGAAAGAAAAATATATAGATCAATATTTTAGAAATTTCTATTTAATCAAAGAAGTACGAAATCTAGGCTATCAAACGTATGCATACAATATTTAATTTTTGCAATACAATTTGCGATAATTTATCATAGTTCTAATTCACTAGATGAATGGCTCTACCTATTCCGTCAGGTGCCGAATCTTGCACCCTGAGATAAAAATATATATTCGATACAAATAAATCTACTAAATACTAGAGATTTTAATATATAGATATATTTGGATTATTAGTGGCTAATTTATCAAGCTGATCTTAGAGCACATATTTATGATTGAATTATCCAAGCCGACAAGTATTAGCAAGTACATGTCACAGCTACATGCCAAAGAATGCATATGATTTCAAGATAAAGGCACATGGTAATGATTCGTGCCATAAATCTAGAATATAAAGTTAGCCTGTGATATTTTTATTGATTTCAAATATTGTTCTATTTTTATATTATATTTTTTATCGCTCTATATATATTTTTTGCCTCGACTGATCTTTGCATTATTTATGTAATATATGTGTAAAATTTTCATGGTGTGCAATTTATTTTATACATCCAAAATACAAGCTAAAAAACAATATATCATCAAATTTTATGAGGAATGTTGTAATGGATGATTTTGGTATTTTCACTCATTTATTAGTGGAATTATTATAACACAATAAAAATTAATGGAATAGCTCGTAAATCCATGAAAGAACTCGATTATTTGATGCAAGGATTAGACAATAAAATAAGGAAACGCAGAGGGGAAGAATATAAGAGATGGTTTTCCTTCTCACATTAGAATACAACTTTATTGGCGCACAGAATCTATGGAAAACCAACTTTGTAGTTTATTAGTTGAGATGTACTTGGCTGGAGATAGAGATAACGCGGTATACAGGTTATGTAAAATATTGCTGCTTGCTTTGACTCCACTGATTATTAATCGAGTTCTGCGGAGAGGATACGAACGGACTTGCAAAGCTAACAAAATGAAATGTCTAAAAGCAATAAAAAACTAACCACCACAGTCTGGTTTTCAAAAAGAATAAAACCCAAACATCTCAATTACATTGTTTGTTGAATGATCAGACAAGCAGGTAATTTGACAGTTTCTGTATGTATATGTATGTACAGTTTCTGTATGTATAATGTAGTAGTGGCTGCTCGATAAACTATTGATCTGAAATTATAGTGCAAGCAAAAAACATTTGAAGACGAGTGGTCACGTTCCGACCATCAAATATACGAATGATGCTGGCCAGCTAACTTAACAGCAGATGCAACCGGTTTTCAATCACTGAATGGCAACAAATTATAACTTCAATTACTTCAGCATGGCAGAATGGTTTCTTATTTTAGAATGGCTGAATCGTTTACGATTAATGAGACACAGGATAAACCATTTTAATTGATTGTTTTATCCATTGCAAAAGGATCATAAAAGTGCCATGAAAAATATGATGAAATAATATTGTGAAAAGTTTCTTGAGAAAGCTGCAGGTTTGCATCTGTTATTATAACCAGAAATTCAAAATATAATCTCACATGCCATTGAAGAGAAATCATCTCTAAAACTAGGAAAACTTACGTCTTCTCAATAAGTTATAGAGAATTTATTACTCGCATGCTAAATGCAACAGTTTTTTGAATCATTAATACACTTCAACTGAAAAAAATTTATCGATTTTATAAAATTAATCTTAGTTATTTTGTGAACCTTATTCTGAATTGACAGTAATTCCAATATAATAGTACTTTACGTCACAAGTCCGGTAACGATAATTTACCGCATAAGTATGATTGTTTCTATGAATTATCATACGAATGCGGTAAATATGTTACCGTACAAGTTACGTACAATATTTTTTGTCATATTTATCTGAGAAAGAATAATATTGCTGAGAAACAGAAACCATTACCTGCTTGTGCTCGAGTTACTGCATTTTATAAACATGACCTAGCCCATAGCGCCTAGTTCATAACAGACAGATCCATCGAGCTCAAATAATACAATAAAGGCCTATATAATAAAATTTCAGATGAGTTCTTATAGCTTGAAACTTCTTAGAAGAGTTCTTAAATTATTTGAGTTATTATATTAACATAGGACTATATTAACTATGGAACTAGGAAACATACTCGACTGTGAAGAAAACATATGATCTCTTTACAGTATAGTATGCTGTAATGAAAATCACATGTTTTCTTTTTCTGCAAACAGCTGTTTACCGGCTTGATTTAATGCATGGAAAACAGCTGCAATTGAGTATGACAAAAATAGAATTACAGTATTTTCTTCATTTGAACATTTTTTCACCACAGATTTGAATGCGGCACTGACAAACTGGGAAATCTTTTCAATAAATTGAATACAGATCATTACTTGCATGATAACAATGCAACTTATTTTTGAATTATTACTAAACACCAACTGATGGTAATTCATCAATTCTATAAAATACCTTCTAGTTATTTTTTGAATCATATTCTGATTGATGTAATCAAATAGTGCAATTTCAATACAAATAAAATTAGTTTCTTCATAATTTGAATTCCTACTTGTTTCACCACAGATTTCAATACTGGCAAGCTTCGCAAATTGGCACTACGCATGGAATTAGCTGGGACGAGAAGTGATATTCCAGGATTAGGTGGGACACTGGAATAGGGCGATAGAGGGATAAGGGCTGAAGGGATGAAGGAATAGCTGGTCATGTGGCAGGGATGGATATTCACGTGCAAATCTATTAGGGATAGGGAATGTCCTGCCCTGCACCTGCAATATGGGGAATAGCCTGCACAAATCAAGTAGGGCTCACATTCGCCTGCCTCAATTGCTTTTTAATAGCTTCGCGCACAACCGCCAACTCAAGTTTACAACTCATTCTCCTCATCAGCAACCCAAAACAGTTGACTGTTGTTGATTGAACAGAACGTAGGATACAGTCACCTTAGCATTTCCAACATTGAAAATTCCATACATGAATTGAGAGTGATGGGTACATAAAGTATGCTATGGGCCTTGCAAGACCTGGCAATACATTGTCATTATTTGTGATAGAAATATAGAAATAGAAATAAAATTTTTAGCCGATAAATACTTGAAATAGTACAGTGGGCCATGTCACATGGATTATAACACGGAATACGGTACATTCACATATATATACATCTCAATATAACGAATACAGGTTACAACACACTTTTAAACATTAATCAGAACTTCTTTTAAACTTTAAGGAGATGAAGAATCAATAAAGAACGCATCTTGTTGAAAGTTACATACATGAATTAATGGCGCATCTTGATTTGAATCTTCTTTTAAACTTCAAGGAGATGAAGAATCAATAAAGAACGTATCTTGTTGTAAGTTCCATACGTTGTAATTCAAATTACGTTGTAATTTGATAGCGCATCTTGGTTGGCACGTGACAAGTTAGATTACTTTGATTGTCAATTGTACGAAATGGATTATGAATTGTAGCTATGAAAATGACTCGATCAATTAAGGAATATTACAATATACAGCATGGTAGCCAACGTCTGGAAGCGGACAGGCACATGAAGAAGACAGTATACAACACCAAAATCAAATGTCTGCAACAAAATGACTGAGGAAGTGTGACAGATAAAATTTTAATCCTATTAAATTAAGCGAGCAATTTCTGAATGTTTATATCTGGTAATTTATGTTCAACGGATCTCGAAAACGGCTCTAACGATTTTCAAGAAATTTGGAACATAGTAGGTTTATGATGTAAAAATTCGATTGCACTAGGTCTCATCCCTGGGAAAACTCACTGAAGGACATGAAAAGGATAATTATTATTCATCCTTGGAAAAACAGATGATAATTTCGTCGTCTGTTGATAACAGAATATGTGAGTGCCTGTGTGGAAGAGAGGCATTATTATGATTAGCTGTTCAACTATTTGCAATCAATCAGCTTATTCACGAGAAATATTGATCTAGAAATTTTAATCAATTTGAACAGAATAATCTGATTTGTTGACATGACATGGTATATCATTCTTAATAAGAGTATATCATAATTTTCAAAGTTAAACATTATTTTACAGGTTTAAGTGATAAGTGAGCGTTATTTTGTTATTCAATTAATTTTGTAAATTGGATCTAAATTGGAACTTTTCTGTCTTCAAATGTTTGGACTGAAAATTGGATCTGAATTTGAGTGTATGGAACATAACCTTCTTTTTGGAAGATTTATAGTGAATAAATCAAAATTCGGGAGAGTAACAGTTTTGGGCTGCGCCTGTTAGTCCTTCCCCAATCATTTTAAAGAATTGTGTTCTGTTTATCAATAAATAAATAACGAGCGAAGCTCGGTGCCCCGATATTGGATTATGAATTATAACTATGAAAATTACTTGATCAATAAAGGAATATTACAATATACAGTAATTAAGAATACAAAACCAAAATCGAATGCGATTGGATCAAAACATTAAATGTCTGCAACAGAATGACTGAGGAAGTGTGAGAGATAAAATGTCAATTTTATTAAAATTATTATAAATTATAACTATAGAAATTACTGAATAAATGAAGGATTCAATTAAACAATATTACAATGTACAGTAATTAGGAAAACAACACCAAAATCAAATACAATTTAATCAAAACATCAGATGTCTGCAACAAAATGACTGAGGAAGTGTGACAGATAAAATGTCAATTTTATTAAATGGATTATAAATTATAACTATAAAAATTTCTGAATAAATAAAGGATCCAATTAAGCAATATTACAATGTACAGAAATTAAGAATACAACACCAAAATCGAATGCGATTGGATCAAAACATCAAATGTCTGCAACAAAATGACTGAGGAAGTGTGACAAACGAAATCACTCTCTCCTTTGTTGACGAATGACCTGACTCAATCTATTCCATCTGGAGCAGGCTGAATGAAGAATGCCAACACAATAGACCAGGAGCCTCTTCAGAGAGCGGTCAAAATGAGAAGTCCACTTTAATCGCTAAAACGTCTATAAACTTTATTCAGGACGACATAATAAATCAGCAACTCAAAAGGATGTAATAAGTTATTCGATCAGGTATTTGTAAAACGCGTTGTGGCATAGCTACCTCTAATACAAGGCCCCGGCCTACGATATTGCAACGTCGCAGCGTAGGCCTAGAATCTAATACATGATTGGTAAAAAAGATTTTTGAAAATATCAGCTGGTCTTGTGTAGGCCTAGAATCTAATACATGATTGGTGAAAAAGATTTTTGAAAATACCAGCTGATCTTTTTCACCAATCATGTATTAGATTCTAGGCCTACGCTGCGACATTGCAATATCGTAGGCCGGGGCCTTGTATTAGAGGTGGCTATGGTTGTGGTGATTGATAAGTGATTTCATTTTATTCTTTTGTGAGAATATGAATTGGACTTTAAAGCAGATTAATGTAGGGTAGATGTAGTAAGTTTCAATAATGACATTTGTCGATTTTTTCTCTTACATTCAGCAATTAAAAGATAAAATTGAAGCCAATGTACGAGTATAATGTGAAAATAGGGCTTTATATTCGGTGAGTATAGAATGTAATTACATTTTATACACTTCTATACATTGAATGTAATTACATTTTATACAATTCTATACATTGAATGTAATTACATTCATTGAATGAATTACATTCTATACTCACGGTTTATATTCAACTCTCAACTTATTGTTTATTGTTTGATGATTGATTATACAGAGTGTTTCCAAACTCCCTACCAATAGTCGTCTTTTTTTTTTGTCTTTTTGCTCTTTTAACTCTAGGGAATTGTTGATGGGTACAAAGCATATCCGAATATAATTTTTAAATTATCCTTTAGTTCTTAATTACTCAGACAGCCGCCATTTTGTTTTTTTTTCACTTACTATGCTTCATACCCAGGAATAATGCCCCAGAATATCCATAGCGAGTTTGGAAAGACTCTGTAGATAAATTATATTCTATTCCAAAAATTGAGAAATGCCAAAATACATTGACGAAATAACAATGTTGCGAAAGATATTCTATACAAGAGACAAGTAATTCCAACTTGAGTAACAGGCTAGAAGTCAACAAATAATATTGACAAGTGACAACATCAAAAACACATTTAATATGGTGTCACTTAAATTTTTTTTATTTATATACGGTAATCTAGGTTCTAGGATGATGTTGTAACACAATGGTTAAGATTATTTTTGTATTACAATTGATGAGCACAGCATGTTTTATTTTTGTTAAATGATTTTTTTTCAAATAAAGAAACTTTTGTCTGTCTGTCTGTAACCCCCAAAACGTATCCTTATTTTTTCTATAACCATATACTGTTCCTCGTATACTGTTATCCTCAGACATTCCCAAAAATTCACTCAAAATTATTCGAGTTCTATTTTTCAGAAAAAAAAATCGGCTTAACCATAGCCAGAGCCAACCTATTGCTAACATCCAGCCAACTCTGACTAATGACTGCGGTGACTGCAGAGGCTCAGATATTGATTGGCTTCTATTTGCTCGTATTGCTTCAAGTTTATAGATGAGCTGAGAAAAGCGATTTTGTGAAGGAATGAAAGCAAGTTTCCGGTCTTGAACTTCAAACAAATATCAGACAAAACGATAGAGCAGTAATAAAGCAGAAAAGTATGATAGATGTCTGAAGAAACCAATATTGGAAATGGGACAGGGCAAACAACAGAAACGTAGCAAACAGCAGAAAAGAAGAAAACTTTGTCACGACACAATGTTAAACCTGCGCTACGACACTGGTTTCAATTTGTATATGAGTTGAGATTGGTGAACCTGATAGGGTGCGATGGGAAATTGGAAGAAAATGAAAGTTTGCTTTGGCTGTGTTCTTTTCAATGCGGACAGAACGATGTAGTGAAGAGGAAACGGTTGAATGAAAAGGGAAATTGCATAGCGACTAAGAGAAATATCCAGCAAGTTGGCCAAGAGGGTGGTGAACCACCTTCCGACCGATAGTCAGTCGTTCAATGGCCAACGGACACGCACAACTAATGTTAAGTCTGCTGTTTTTATTCGCCCACCAATCTAAGTCCGCAGTCGATTGCTGCCAATGTCATATAAATCAAGACAAACTCAGACCGCAACCGCCAAATCATTTCCACCATTCAATGGCTACGGCTTACATTGTGTCAAACAAATGCAAAAAGTTGAATCTATGATCCCAAAAAGCTATTATTTTACGTCTTGTCCTACAGAACCGAGCAGCTAAGAAAATGAATATTCAGATTTCATGTTTCTTTGCATCAAGTCCTGCTCTAACATTGAATATTCAATATCTGATGATATTTACAATACTGTCAGCTAATAATGTACAGTACTGCAGTATGAAACTATGAAGATTGTCTTTTTTCTTTAGGGCTACTTTAATATAAATAAAAATATAAATCTGAGTACCATTTTAAATAAAATAAAATAATTAAAAAAAAAATAAAAGAGTACTAAGATTTATATTTTTATTTAAACTATGAAGATATATATTTTTGTATACTGCTCGGTCACTACTGTAAATCATTGTACACTATAGATGAGAATGATGTTAGGGAGAACGTAAAGCAGCAGTAGATAGACATAGCACACCGAAGGAGAGAAGGAGGAAAAATCCCTCCCCAGGACTTTGAAATGTTGAAACGCACAAATACCTTCGTCTGTCTCCATATATGTCAGTTCACGTCTGCAAACATATGTTTGATTTTTCCCCTTTCTGTATGCATACTTATGTTTGCTGCTGTGTATGTTCGCCTTCGAGATGATGGTCATATTGATTGGTATGATGATTATAGAGTCAAAAGGCAAATGTAAATAAATATCCTGTAATTATCCTGTAATGTGGAATTAACACTTCTCTGCCGCTCAGATTTGACAATTTGGAATATACAATAAAGATCAAGCAACAATAAAATCATCACAACTTTCTAAGAGGGCATGAAATGTAGGTATTAACACTTCTCTACCACTCCGATTTGACAATATGAAATATGCAATAAAGGTCAAGCAACAATAAAATCATCACAACTTTCTAAGAGGGCATGAAATGTAGGTATCAACACTTCTCTACCACTCATATTTGACAGTATGAAATATACAATAAAGATCAAGCAACAATAAAATCATCACAACTTTCTAAGAGGGCATGAAATGTAGGTATTAACACTTCTCTACCACTCCGATTTGACAATATGAAATATACAATAAAGGTCAAGCAACAATAAAATCAATACAACTTTCTAAGAGGGCATGAAATTTAGGCCTAAGTAAGAACAAGAATACCTTACAAAGTCGAAGACAGTCTACAACCATTCAACTATAGATAGAATATGTGTGCTATCTATATTTCTGAACAGATTATTCTCAAGAACAGATTTTAAAAAATGAGCAAGTAAGAATTTGAAGGATGTGCTCGCTCAAGTTTCATTACATTGTAAACTTGGTCGGCAATTTTCTCAACAAGTTCTGTTCAGATGTCTAGTACAGGAAAGACCATTTTTCATTTTTTTCTAAAGGGAGTTTTCTTGGACGTAGAATGAAGACTGATATTCAAAGTTTTTAATAATGATGATTAATTGCTCAAAAAGTCTACCAATAAGGTGATGGGCTATGCAGCGCACCTTTTATGTTACACCTGTTGGATACTCCCAATTCAAATTATTAGAGAATGAAACAATTATTAGAGAATGAATATTTTCCATATTAAAAAAATTCTCTTCTTAGAAGGATGAGTTAGGATTTTTGGATTTGTAAGGCATAAAATGAATCTGTCACGAAAAATCTAAAATTTGATCGATCAAAATGTTATCATAATCATACCTTAACCATTGCCTTATCATAATGTTAAATCATTATATTACTGTACATTTCTATGTTTCGATGATAAGAAACAGATTTTCCTGTTATTGTACTGTTTTTTGGATGAATCAAATCTTTTCCATTTCAAGGCTAAAATATAGCCAATTTATATAGATTTTGAATGCATTTGAACGATCACTGGAATCCTAATTCTGTATGTTACTAATTTTATTAAAACTTGATAATTATGGCAAAAGATAGAATCAGTTACTACATTTACAGAAGCCTTAACCAATGAGTATTACCTTCACAAACAATATTCTTATCAATAATTTAAGCCAAAAATATCGGGGCACCGAGCTTCGCTCGTTATATTTATTAATAAACAGAACACAATATTCTCTAAAATGATTGTGTTTATATTTCACTTTTTGTGTAGTTGAGAAGTTGATATTGTGGTAATTATTCATATTGAATGAAAAAGTCTGAGAAATTGTCAAAAACCACTGATTTCAGTGATCTTATGAATTTAGGGGATGCGATATTTTAATTTATCACATATTCACTCGCTCACTCACTTTTTTACTATCCACAGACGAAAAAAAGTCTCAGCTGTTTCAGCCAAGGATGAATTATCCTTTTAATGTCGTTTCAGTGAGTTTTCCCTAGTGCAATCGAATTCTTATATCATAAACCTACTATGCTCCAAATTTCGTGAAAACCGTTAGAGCCGTTTTCGAGAGCTGTGGAACATGAATAACCATAATATGGTTTATATATTTTTATTATAAATAGCCAGATAACCAGATATAAAAATATATACAGAAATTGCTCGCTTAATATAATAGGATTTTGAATGAATTTGAACGATCATTGACATGCTGATTCTGTAAATTACTAATTTTTCTAAAACATGATAAAAATGGCAGAAGATAGAATCAGTTACTATATTTATAGAAGGCTTAACCTACGGGGTTTACCTTCACAAACAATATTCTAATCAATTTAAGTCAAAATAGAATAGCTCATTAGTCTTTAACTAGGTACTATAAGAATAAAAAAGTCACTACATAATAATATGTATGATAAATGCATTAGAACGATCATTGAAATGCTAATTCTGTATGTTACTACATTTTTTTAAAACATGAAAAATATGGCAGAAGAAATATAGAATCAGTTACTACAAATAATATGTATGATGAATTCCTGAGTGGGCAAGCATCCTATACATTTAATTTATTTTATACTTCTAATATTCTTGTGCAAATAATATGCAAGCAAGTCTTCGAGCCACATTAGAAGTACCTAAAAACAAGACTTTATATTCCAACAATCGCCAATTCTCGAGTGGAACAACTTTAATAAATTCACGTTTGTAATGAATAGACGTGGGAAGCGAATATTGTTGGAAACAACTCTTGGCAGAAAGAAGGTGGAAGACGTTGGAGGGACGAAGAGGGGAACAAGAAAGACTGGAAAAGTGGGTGAGTGCATCATAAATTAAGACACGGTACCGGGGGGTGCCACACGGAGCCCCTGGATTCCTATAATGTTATCGATAAAGTAGATTTCCCCTTTCCAGCCAGCAGCACAAGATGAGTTGATAATCTTCCATAATGTTGAGCTGTGACAGATTTCTGTTGCGGGAGACACATGCAATAAGTTCGCTCACTCAAGAGTTTCAAGCTATACAAATGCTATAGACCTATAGAAGTGAGACAGTGGTTCCCAACAAGCTTCACAAATAATGCAATAGACCTATACAAAATGAAGAGTGAGACAGTGCTTTCCAACAAGCTTCACAAATGCTATAGACCTATACAAAATGAAGAGTGAGACAGTGGTTTCCAACAAACTTCTATAGACCTATACAAAAAAGGAGTTGCTCATTGAATATAACCTATACAAAATACAACCTATACAAAATAGGAGTTGCACATTGAATATAACAGGAATACCACTACTATATTGCTTGTCAGATTAGTGAACCTCCAAGTACAACTTAGATATTTTACAACTGAAGTGCATCTTCGATAATGTAAATCCACTGAATTATTACCTGAGTCGATTAGAGAACCAGTGGGTGGCTGAATGCGGATGGGTAACATAATGAGTATCCAGGCAGTTAGTGCTCAACTTTGAGATTTGTAGATAAGAAAAACATTTTTTATTATTCTAGGAGTTGAGAAACGGTCAAAACATGAGTTGGAGCATGCAGAAATCAATAAATTGAACTACTCTGGTCATAGAGGATGGTAAAAACAACTTCCATGCATCATATCTGTTTGAAAATTCAAAAAATTACATAATTTCCATGATCGTTTGAAACTATTTCAAGCGGTAGAATCCGAAAATATAAATCATTTTTCAAGGCCAAGGATAGGATCTAAATAGCGTCCTGTAAAGCTGCGTTTACACCAAAGTTAATAACAAAATGTTAATAACTTAATCCTTATAGATTTTATTAGATTGAACATACCTTATCATACACATGATGAACATTTATGTGTTTGTCAAGTTCCATTCAATCTAATAGAATCTTTAAGGATCAAGTTATTAACATTTTGTTAATAGCTTTGGTGTAAACCCAGCTTAAGAAATCAAAGCCTCCAGATTTTCGAAAGTCATTTAGTACTATTTATTGCTATAAGAAACACTTGATGCTGGTTGAATTTTAATCGTGATTTATTTTAAGAGATCCAATATCAGAGGAGCCTCTTTTTCGAAAAAAACCTTCTCTGATTGGTTCTAGTGAAAATAATCACGATTAAAATTTAACCGGCTTTTGTGCAACCAGGAACTATAGTGAGGTCCAGTTATAATGACAGTGTTTGATTAGCAATGGTATTGCTATCCTTGTCTATCATTTAACAAAGCGGATTGCGCTATCTCTTTCTCGCCGTGCTCTGTTGCCAGATCGTCTTTTAACAATGTAGAACTAACAATCAATTTACAAAATATTCCATTTCAATTATGAAAATTCATTATGAAATTATTAAAGAATATAATTTCTTGCTCAATAAAATATAATTGATTATTTTAAACAAGAATGATCAGTTAATATCACATTAATAAACCTGAATCACTTACCGTCTATGGAAGGCATTGACAAGACAGAGGCTTGGCAACGTTGCTCTCCCATCTTTCTTCACTGCCATTATAACGTGAACCTCACTATAGAATATGAATTTGATGACAAAACTAATCATTATTGAACTGGAAACTGTTCGTAAAACAGCTGATTCCTGCATGCCGTGCGGAAAACACAAACCGTGCGCAAAACATGTGTTTTGCGAACGGTTCTAGTTTATAACGTCGATTTCAGTACCATTTTTACGATAATACTATTTATGATAATTATTGGAGAATATGTGTGCAGAAAATGATGTGCTAACATTTTGCCAAACTTGATACATGGCCGAACCCAGCGTCTTGTTTGGAAATGACCGGATTCGCACACGAGCTGCGCAATTAGATAGTTATTTCACTCCTTTAACACTTCGAAAGCTTACATCAGCTACAATTCAAATATCGAAAGATGTAATATCTGAATCTATACTATAATAAAGGAAAGAACTGGCTTTTTCAACCTTCAAAATTAAAAATCTTTAAATATTATTCCTGGATCAAAAATCTAGTGAAGAAGCAGTGTGTGATATCATAGCCTCAAACTTTGGACAACATTAACTTTTATCAAAATTTTTGGAGAGAAATAGTACAGGCTCAGCCTATTTTTCCTCCAATGTCATAATTATGTTATGATTGTAGTATTTTGCACAATAAAAAAATCAAGAAATAGGAAAAAATATATACGTACGGGATAGGAAAATTATGTTTGACGCATCATCACGTCTGAACTAATTAACTGGTCTGGACTGATTAACTTGAAAATGTGCATATAGTTTCTTCATTAACTGAGGATTGTTCAATCCTTCAATTCTTCTTGATTTCATTACATCAAGTTTTCAGTTCAAGTTTTAAAATAAAAACTATATTGTGCTACTTGCGTAGCACGGGTTACCTGCTGGTACTGTATATAATTTCATTATTACGATACAATAATCTCAATTAACAGAAAGTTTGTTAAATCTCATAATTTTGTTCCAATCCAATTCCATTCTATTAACTTAAAATTTCACGTTTTTCGGAAATTACAGCTGGTAAACCAAAGATTCAGGAAACGTTGGCAACCACAACGAGCAGAAGAGAAACCGTCTCAGAAGAGAAACCGAGGTTTGAGCAACCGACGAGAAGCATGTCTTTTGTTAAACACATTTGACGATTCATATGACTGCCTACCTTTAGAAATTGAAGCGTTGATAGAATTCAGCAGCAATGAGCTCTTTGTTTCTGAAACTCCTCATCAAACTTTGTTGGGTTCTTGGAAAGACATTAAGAATGCCACAGACTGGGGAGAGGCAAGTGACGACTAAAGATTCTGGTAAGTTGCAGATTCCCGCGAAAATCTCATTCAGAGGTAAATTGGTATTCATGAGTCATTTCTAACCAAAGAGACATTTTATAAGAAGGATTCTATAACTACAAGAGAAACTTCAATTGGACATAGTTTCCGATATGGTTGAGGATGAAATAATTGAGATTGCTACATTACATGAAGCAGTAATAATATATATCAAAATTAACATTCTTCTTTAGTCACATTGATAATGATTTTGTCATCCGATTGATAACAAAATGATTTTGTTTGGTGCTGAGATGAGGAAAACTCCTCTAATTTGATAACTCCTCATTTTGATAACAAAATGATTTTTGTTTGGTGCTGAGAGGAGGAAAACTCCTCTAATTTCAAAATTTAGATCCTCAATTTCTAACCTCTTTTCATTTAGTTAGTTATACCATAGAATAAGAATAGCATTTTGATAACAAAATAATTTTGTTTGGTGCTGTGATGAGGAAAACTCCTCTAATTTGATAACTCCTCATTTTGATAAAAAAATTATTTTTGTTTGGTGCTGTGATGAGGAAAACTCCTTTTGATAACTCCTCATTTTGATAATAAAATAATTTTGTTTCGTGCTGAGATGAGGAAAACTCCTCTAATTTCAAAAATTAGATCCTCAATTTCTATCCTCTTTTCCATTTAGCTAGTCATACTATAGAATAAGAATAGCGAAATATTTTATTCATGGTCATATCAAAGACAATACTTGTAATAAATCTAATCTTATTGTCTAAGGCCATACCTTCCATTAGGAGTAAGAAAGACAGTTGTTAACCGTGATTTGTAAGTTGAGGAGTATTGGTTCAAATTCGAACTGCCGGTTGCACAACAGCCGGTTAAATTTTAACCGTGATTAATTTCACGAGAACCAATCAGAGAAGGGGTTTTTGTAAAGGCGGCTTCTCTGATTGGTTCGCGTGAAATTAATCACGGTTAAAATTTAACCGGCTGTTGTGCAACCATCAGTTTGAATTTGAACCAATATTCCTAAACTTACAAATCACGGTTAACAACTGTGTTTCTTACTCCTAATGGAAGGTATGACCTGAGACGATAAGAATAGAATTATTAAGAAGCCGTCTTTTCAAAAACGAATTCTCTGATTTGTTCTCGTGGAATTAATCACGGTTAAAATTTAACCGGCTGTTGTGCAACCATCAGTTTGAATTTGAACCAATATTCCTCAACTTACAAATCACGGTTAACAACTGTGTTTCTTACTCCTAATGGAAGGTATGACCTGAGACGATAAGAATAGAATTATTAAGAAGCCGTCTTTTCAAAAACGAATTCTCTGATTGGTTCTCGTGAAATTAATCTCGGTTAAAATTTAACCGACTGTTGTGCCACCGGGCCAAAGTCTTCTTTATCCGATAAAATAAATTATAAAATGATTTTAATCAAAGCTATCTATTTTGTGAAACCTCTGAGAAGTTGTACAACTGGAAGCGTTTAAAGGCGGTACAAAAACCATTCCAAATCCTAGTACTTATTTTGAGAGAGATTCATAAAATTGTAAGAAAATATCGATCCATCATGTTTCAATTGCCAGATAAGCCAGCCCTTCATCCACAATTGACATCTTCTTCTTCTTCTTCTTCTTCTTCTTCTTCTTCTTCTTCTTCTTCTTCTTCTTCTTCTCTTCTTCTTCTTCTTCTTCTTCTTCTCTTCTTCTTCTTCTTCTTCTCTTCTTCTTCTTCTTCTTCTTCTTCTCTTCTCTTCTTCTTCTTCTTCTTCTTCTCTTCTTCTTCTTCTTCTTCTTTCTTCTTCTTCTTCTTCTTCTTCTCTTCTTCTTCTTCTTCTTCTTCTTCTTCTTCTTCTTCTTCTTCTTCTTCTTCTTCTTCTTCTTCTTCTTCTTCTTCTTCTTCTTCTTCTTCTTCTTCTTCTTCTTCTTCTTCTTCTTCTCTTCTTCTTCTTCTTCTTCTTCTTCTTCTTCTTCTTCTTCTTCTTCTTCTTCTTCTTCTTCTTCTTCTTCTTCTTCTTCTACTTCTTCTTCTTCTTTCCATCAAGGATTAGGCTCTTGCCTGTTCCGACTCACAACAGTATAAATCAAATCTATTACAGCACACAGTAAATCTAAAATTAAAATGTTTTTTTTTTTTTAGATTATACAGTAAATCTATAATCAAACTAAAAATATTTGACACTCATTCTTCAATAATTAACAATTTGCGTCATTGATAAATTGTTATTCAACTTTTGAGGTACGATCACAGTATACATACAGTATGGTAACTTGGCTATACCCTGACGCCAAAATCCGCCATCTTGTTAGGAAGCGCCGCATTGTAATAGTATTGATGGTAGGTTCGGATCACTTTAATGATCCGGATCAATTGATCTCGTTCACTGCCGCGAGCCAATCAGAAGACTATAGTGAGGTCCACGTTATAATGACAGTATTTGATCAACTTTGGTTTTGCTATCCTTGTCTATTATTCGACAAAGCCGGTGGTACTATCCTTTTCTAGGTCCGCAACGATGCCAATTATGTTTTTTAAAGTGTAGAAATATAATTAATTAATGCAGAGAATCGGCATCACTATTCTTATATCTTCATCCACTGCCATTATAACGTGGACCTTACTATAGGATTGGAACTTTCCAAGGTCACGTGACGTGCCTAGTATTTGCGTCATGTAAAAAGCATTGGTTAGATAGGCGTTTGATTACAAGTTTCCATTCTGTACCTATTCTGTGGTACGATGATGGTATTCAAGCCTCTATCAGCAATTTGAAAAGAAGATAGAACTCGGTCAATGAAGTAGGCAATTGTGAAAAGGAAATATTAGGTGTTATGTGGGTTTCCACTAGTGAAAAAAGGCGGAGAAAAGTTGGGAATGAGAGAAATAACTAGAACAAACGAAAATGGTCCGGTGATTGTCCCCCCCCCCACATTACCCCCTTAACCTAAATTCACGCACGCAAAAAGGGGAAACCGACCTAGGTTTGTCGAGTTTCATTTCCGCTCCAGCCTTTGCATTTTCCCAGCCGGTAACACCTACCAACCCTTCTCCACCTCCTCATCATCCTCCTCCACCTCCTCCTCCTCCTCCTCCTCCTCCTCCTCCTCCTCCTACACCTCGTCAGATAGACAGGGAGTGCTTTTCAGATGTCCAGATTACAGTATAAGCTTCTCCTCTGCTAGGGTCACGCGTTTATGCTTGCATTTGTTCCGTTCCAGGCCTACACGTGTGTTTTTATTTCAGATTACAATTTGAACAACGGAAGATAAGGAATTGGGTTGTCGAGAGACCCAGCTAACACCCCATAATTCGGAAATAATTAATCTACATGCTTGAGCTTTGTATTGTGGAACGGAAGCTGCTTACTGGATATTATCCAACTCTGGAAGAAACTGTGGTATGAGTGGAATTTTCTTTAATGAGAGAAATAAATATTATGATATTACTGATAATTAGTAATTATTTGGATTGTTTTAAAAATTAGAATTGGAACCGTTTTGGGCGTAAGTTAGCCTGTGGTGTTTTCTGTAAGTTGTATAATTCTAAATGATTAATTGAATAATGAAAGAAGATTCTTTCCAACCACACAAATATAATGCATAATTATTATTAAACGGAAATCTGTAAATATAATGTGATAGAAAGTTGACAGTAAATATTTTGTTATCCATTGGAATCAGCTCAAATTTTTATTTTAATATTTAGAATACGCTGATATTATTTTAAAAGTTGATTGAAAATTGTTGGTAATAAATCATAATACTGTATACTATGATTACATAGAATCTAACAATATTTACCTGACTAATTCAAGTTGTAATTCATACCGTAAATGTTATATATAATACATTACATATAATTTTTGAAGAAATTAGAGCACTTTCTATTCAATTTCGATGAGATTGGGGAGTTCTTTTCCATATGAATTCTTTTGGGAATTTCTACTATTGCTTCCTAGGGTTCTAACAATTTTTCTGTCTCAGGATTTTTAT
Organism: Nilaparvata lugens; assembly: GCF_014356525.2. NCBI lineage: Eukaryota > Metazoa > Arthropoda > Insecta > Hemiptera > Delphacidae > Nilaparvata > Nilaparvata lugens. Next base: position 9,325,223 of record NC_052506.1, read on the forward strand.
TTATTTTTTTTTCATGAATATATTATTCCTTTAGTTCATATATTAATATATAATTGTATATATTCTCATATTCTTCTCAATTTATTTTTCCTAGAATTCTATTATACATTTTGGTTTCTATAGATAACTTCTGTAATGTTCACTCCTTTCAATTCGTTTTCTGTAAATGGACAAAGATTTTCTGTTGAAATTTTTTTGAGGCTTCTGTCTCTTTCAAAAGCCAAATACAATTGTTTAATTTTCAGAGTAGGTAACTTCAACTCAGCTAATAGCTTATGAAGTACCTTAATCATAAATCTGAAGTTACCCAATTTTTTTTGTTCGTTTTTAATTATTCTCATTTATATGAATAGAATTGGAAGATAATATTTTATTATGTATTTCAGTTTTTCAAAATTATTGTACTGATTTGTTAAGTTCATTCATTTTTGTTTGTAAATTGTCAGTGTTATGAATAAATTTCAATTTGAAAATATATATGAGCATATATGATCAATGCTGATGTATCATGAGATGCTTTCTATTGTTGAAGAACTAAACAATTGTAATTCAAGTTCTACTCACTCAGAACTATTGGAAAGATGGAAGAAAGGATTCAAAGTTGTATCCCACACATACCTGTAACAGAATAAACAACGCAAAATATTTAACAAACTGCAGACAACAATATTGTTATACAATACGTTCATTCATTTATACAATAAGTACATTACGATAGGGAGAGAAAAACAATGTAACCTTGTGATATTCCTCCCTCAAATTTAGATAGTCAAACACATAGTCCGAAATATGTCAAGTCTTGTAGTTCTTGAATTCACAAAATTTTCAGTCCTCAAGTATTTTCACAAAGTAGATTTCAGTAGTAGTATTCAATCAGCATAGACATTTCTTTTAAAAGGGATGTGAGAAAACCAACCTTCAATAGTTGATAGTTTTGAACCATTATTTCTTTATTGTTGCATCTTTAAGAGATTTTTATTGAAAGCAAGTTATTGACCTGCTACCAGTTCGTTTACCTGTGGTAAGACGATTGGCAGACAGGAAAGTCATTGCCGATTGCCATATACAGAAGTAGAAGGGTTGAAACAGGTCGGTGAAATAGTTGCGCATCAATACGAAATTCACTTGAAAATGTCAGCTTTGTTTAAATGGGTAGCATTGATGTTATTAACAAGGAATGCTGAAGGTTTAGAGTACGTCTCAGTTCATAGATTGCTGTAAGGCGTAATACAAGTCTCATCACAACTCAACGTATAAGGAAATTCCTCTTGATATTTATTTCAACTGCGTGACGAGTGAAGAGCTAGCAGCAACTTCACAAGACAGACGTTCAATCTACTTTTAGAAGCAGTTCTACACTTAATTCTATTTTTCAAATGAGGAGTGAGACATTCTTGAGCGTTCCTTTCAGTTTTATTCGGTATAATGAGCTCGATCTATATGAGGAAGCTGACACACCAACACGCACATGATCCAACTCATTTCAAGTCGAAAAAAATTAAGCAAGAACAAGGATGCTGTTCAGTGAAAAACTGAAATATATAATGTACGGGAGCATATGGTGTTGAATACGATGATAGTTGTGGAGCGAGCTGTTAAATTAGTGTGAAGATGAAACTGTATTTTTACTTTCCTTGCCCTAGCGGAAATGTTGTCAAAAACAGGGTTTTCGCGATTTTATCGAAAACGGCTCAAACGATTTTGATGAAATGTATACCTAGAATAGTCATTGATAAGCTCTATCAATTGCCACAAGTCCCATATCTGTAAAAATTTCAGGAGCTCCGCCTCATCCATGCAAAGTTTGATTTTAGATTCCCAATTATCAGGCTTCAGATACAATTTAAACACAAAATTTCAAATGGAAAAGATTGAGCATGAAAATTTCTACAATTAATGTTCAGTAACATTTTCAACTAAAATTGAAAACAAGCTCAAATTTCGAGAAAATGTGATTATTCAATATTGCAAACTGTTGATTCACTTACTATGAAGAGATGGCAGACCTCGTGTGTCTCCAGCGTTATTGTTCTGTCACTAGCTGGCTCAGATTTTTGGATAGTAGACTTGAAATGCGCGTGCCAGGTGATCAATTTTCATAACAACAAGGAAAGTTGTGTGAATGCGCCACACCCGATTTTTTTATGCAAGATGAGAGATTTGTATTAAATAGAAAGACTAAGAAATTGTCAAAAAAGTGCAGACAGATAGAAATTTCAAAAGTAGAATTGAAGAACACATCAAAAATTGGAATAAACGAAATGGGGAATCTAACTTTGCACAACATTTTTGATAACAAATAATCAGAAGTTCGCAGTTGGGGAGAATGTAGAGTTTCTGCATGTTAATAACAAAGGCAGATCTTTGAATATTGTAGAAGCTTTAAAAATAACGAGAGTTATTAAGGACAATTTCCAGTATAGTTGAAATGAACAGATTCATTTCAACAAAAACAACACTAGTTTTATCATAACCTTGTTAGCATACATTAGTCGATAGTGTTTCTATTTACACATTTGTTTTATTATCTTCTACTTGTTTTCTTGTTATCATGGCGAGTCTGTTGCTTAAACCGCCATTTTGCGATGTCTCTGTTATATGCACCGTTAAGTGGGAGGAGACTGTCCAGCTGGACCAATGGCAGGCGTTCATGCCATTGACCAATAGCAGTACTCGCCTACTAGTATAAATTCTGCTGCTGCTCTTGTATTTAGTTCTAGTTTATCAGAGATTGACAATGGTGTAAGAAACAAAACTGGTCTTTCTATTTTTAATAAAATCTGTGATTTTGACAATTTCTTACCCTTCTTATTTAATAAACAATTTTTTTCAATGAGAATTTCAGCTTGCTTAAGAGAATCAGGAAATAAATTATGATGATTTAGCTACAAAAATCTCAAGTCGTTTTATTTAATATGAATGGATTACCACAATATCAACTTCTCAGCTACAAAAATAGTGTGAGATTTATAATTTTCATAAAGTTAAACATTAATCAATTAGGTAATAAATTCAGGTATTCATTACTCAGTTAAACACGTATTTTTATGGAGATAGATTGGGAAGATCAAGTAGAACAGTTCAACAGGGTGTCCAAATAAAAGATTTGTTCTCCTTCAAAGCTGTCATAACAAGTCCTATCAGTAGGCCTACCAACTTCAACACGACCGTTTTAACAAAGAGCTCAACAAGTTTATTATTCTTAAAATGAATTGGGAAATTGAAGAAGTTTTGGGCAATAGCCTGTTTTTTCTTTACCGACTATTGAATGGTTTATGCAATAAATAAATAGAATAAAATATTGTCACTTTCAGCTCAAGCAAGGCTCTGTCTAATACATCAGATTCCTATTCTGTTATCAGTTCGAAATTATTTTTCTGCTGTGACTCCCTATAAAAAGATTGATTCTACAGCAAAAACAACTTGTCTTTCCTTGTCGATTGGAATCTGGAATTCAAAAGTCACACATCATAAAAATAGTCCATCATAAAAACATTTCCTTCCTTGTTCATTAGAACACTGGAAACCACGCGCCACATTTAGATTCCAATACAATTTCCTTGAAGGAAAATGCATCTCAAGGACAAACTCGTGTGTTGTAAGTTTAGTCTTTTACTTGATTAGTATTCATTTGATGACAACATTCTCATAGCAGTACCATGAGCATTGACGAGAAGCCAAGTATAATACATGGAAGAGCTGATAAACATAGAAAAAACACGTTCTTGCAAATCCGTTTACGCGATTAGAGGATTCATAGTTTTCATTAATCAATAATAACTATATAAACAAATAAATGAATAAAATAAATTAACAAGAATAGTCAATGCTGAGTGCATCTTCAATAAATTAGTCAATACTTTACAAGATCAGTTTTCTAATGATGTATCTCATTGCAAAAAGATGAATAAGAATTTTATTAGTCATCAATATTTAAAAGAAATACATTGACATCGTCAGGTAAATATAAACAATAAATTGCTCAATGGTGAGAATAATACAACAATATAGAACACTAGATACAAAACTTCACTCCACTCAATATGAAAAAAATCATCTACAGTATATACAAGCACTGTCTAATTAAATTTCTTTCAGTGTTTTCTTGAACTTATACAAAGGTCTTCTCACCTTGACAAGAAACAAGGAATAGACACAATACAGTATTAGAGTAGTTTGTTTTAACAGTGTTCCTTATACACTTGAGACAGTTGATTGAGTAAAATAATACTGTATTTGAAAAATCTAAAAAGCTTCCTCATCTGGAACTCGAAGAAAATTGATTTTTTTTTTACTTTTTGTTTAGTTGAGAAGTTGATATTGTGGTAATTAATCAGTTTATCAGAGATTGACAATGGTGTAATAACCGAAACCGGTCTTCCCAAGTATTAATAAATCTGTGGTTTTTTGACAATTTCTTAGTCTTTTTCATTTGATAAAATTGAATATTATTATAATACTGAATTACTGAAATTATTAACAACGAGAATGGACATAATATTAATAATACGATATTTGGCTTCAAAATTTTCTGAAATAACTTAATTTATTCAAAGTGCGGTGATATCAAGTGCAATATTTGACTATAATTTGGAATTTTAATCATTCTAAATCCAAAATTTCCAGCTCATATATATATTTTTGGACAGAACTTTGAACTTTAACTTTCCTCAGTAAGAACATAACCTATTTTTTGGACATTTTATCATTTATCAAAATTTGGGAACAGAATAGTTTTGGGCTATGCCTGTTGTTCTATCCCGATCATATTCATATGATTTGTAATTATATCAACAAATAAATAAATAAATAATATTTATTGTAGAAAAATATTTTTAAATATAGAGAACATTTATATGTAGAGAAAACTTTTAAGGCGTACATCGTACGCCTGAATTTTCAAAGTCTTTCAATACTTTGCAAATAAGTGCATGCATTAATTGAAGAGCATAAAAAACCAGAGGAATTTATTACTATTCTGGAGTGATTCTAAGTGTAACTCTCATATCAATATTTTCTCATCGATATAGAACTAGAAGTTCTGTGGACAGTAGACCTCGCGCAGTCATAAACCACAGCCTCCTATTATACTGTGCATCAGAGTTCCTGTCTGTATGTCGTGTCGGCGAGATATAGGTGTGAAAACTGCTAATGGTTGTTGGGAATGGTGTATCAAGAATGTTAACATCGAAAGCTAATCTCCTTTAAGACATACTGGCAACAGGACAGCCCGAGTTCAAAGCAGAGAAAGGTCAAGAGACAATCCTATGTTATTTTAGTTATTAATTGCATGCGTTATTGCATGTAATCAATAGTTCATTTAATAGTGAATGAAAATTGCATTCAATGAGGCACACAATTTTATAGTCCACACAGCAGCTGATTTTTACCAAGTTACATTGAGATATTGAATATTGCATGCGTCTTGGCATGCAACTAATAATCCACTCGACAGCTGATTTATGATGAATAGTTATCCTTTTCCTTTTATATTATCCTTGAAATGCAAAATTTCCAAAAACCTTGTATAAACGTCGACGCGCAATTAAGAAAGGAACATACTTGTCAAATTTCATGAAATCTATTGCCGCGTTTCGCTGTAAATGCGGAACATAAACATAAAAAACAAAAACACATATAAACATGAAGAGAAATGCAAAACCGTTGACTTGAATCTTATACCTCACTTCGCTCGGTCAATAAAATTAATAAATAATTCCAAGCGATCAAAATTTATCGAAAGTTGAAGCAGAGATTCAATTAGAAGAATCACTAGTCGAGAATAAACTTTGAAGAATCCAATTCGATTCAATGTCAAGTGGCCAAAAATTGACAGAATCAAGTTATGAAAAAAGTCGGTGTCAGAATCAACAAAAGTAATTTTATGTAGATATGCAGAAGAAGAGCTCTGAATATCAATCGAGAGAGTGCCTGCAACCAAGCTTTAACTCCTGAAAGTTTCTTAACCCCAAGATATCTGTCCGTCGTGAATCAGTTCACACGAAACGTTCAAACTTTCTGATCCCCTGAGGAAGGAAGGTCCGACGGCTAAGCAAAAAATAGTTCAACTCCTGCCATACTTTCTCTATGCATTTCTTACGAAATCATCCTGAGACTTCTGAATCCATCACAAAGAATTCCTTGAGGATTTTAATTAGTTTGGTCTAATTCTAGACAGAATTTCTGCAAATCTTTTTCAGTTTTCAGAAATTTAATTTCCTGAATTAATATTCAGTTGACAGATAAAATTGAAATCATTATTTTGTCATCAACACATTAGTCAGGAGATTGAAAAGGAAGAAGCCTACAGATCTCATGTGAATTTAGTAGAGTGATATTGGAAATAACAGTGCATGGGCATTGCTCAATTAGAGTGTGAAGGAGTGATATACCCCTTTAGTGTCAAACTTCAACCTATTAATTAAAGCTAGAATTGAACTGTTCATTAACCAAAGTGTTGGACTCCAGTTAAATTACAAGAAGAAATTAAGATTCACATTTTCAAAGGACATTATACGAATTTGATGGATTCTTTTGATGCTGGGTTGATTGCCAACAATGCTATAAAATCAAAAGATCAGAGATAAACGAGTAAACATCAAAAGATCATCATGAAGTTTAAATACAGAATAGAATTATTCTTCATGAATGCTAGACAGAGAAGTTTTGGAGAGCGCGAGTTACATCTCATTTGAACTAGTAGTTCTGTGAACAGTGGACCTCGCGCTCAGTAAGTTACATTGACCTGTTGTTATGTTTTCTCAAAAAATAATAAATAATTTATCAATTTAAAATGTCTAGAAAAAATCCTAAATAGACATAGAGCTTTCTGTCCTATCGTACCGTGACGTGTCGTCCCGGAATGTGAGTGTGAGCGCTGTTATCAGGTCTGGCTGCAACTGTCTACAACGTTGATGGAAAGATACATGTTCAAGATGTTCGATGTTTTTTAACGGGTAGTATTATAGTCCACTGGACAGCTTATTTATGATAAATAATTCTATAGTCTGATTTTTACGGTAATATTGGTGTATGAAGGAGGCTCCTTTTTCCTTCTATATTATCCTTGAAATCGAATGATCCGTGGTCTAGTGGATAGAGTGCTTGCTCAGCAGCCTAGAGAAAGATTTTGAACCGGTAACTCCCGTGTTATCGAATGAGCACGTTAAACTGTCGGACCCGGCTGAAGTATGACAGTCGTAAGGCCCATTGACGGCTCAAATGATATAGTCAGGCGAGGTGGAACTCCCGTCAGGAACTCCCCACCAATAAAAGTCATACGATTATTATTATCCTTGACATGCAAAATTTCTAAAAACCTTGTATATACGTCGACGCGCAATTTAGAAAGGAACATACCTGTCAAATTTCATGAAAATCTATTACTGCGTTTTGCCGTAAATGCGCAACATAGAAACATTTGAACATTAAGAGAAATGCCGAACCGTCGACTTGAATCTTAGACCTCACTTCGCTCGGTCAAAAAGACTATCAACTGTTTGCTGTAGCCCATAATATGAAACTGATATAATTATAAGATATTTAAAAACAGTGAGGAACTAAAATTAGTCTGATCTGACAATCAAAGTTAGAATCAGCTTCACTACTGATGGAAGTCGGCTTCACTACCAAAACATCAGTCACTTCCCCTCTAATCAATATAGACTCTCCAAATTCTGGTAAGGACCATAATAATAGGTGTTGAATTTTAATATCTGTATTATGAAGTATAACATGGTGGAATATAGATGACAGAACAATTAGGCCGTCTAATTGGGATACAAGTTGCAATAGTTTAACTAGTTACCCCGGATTTGTAGAGGGTCCTCCATGTATTAGCGATGAGCATCCATTGGTCGGTGTTGGTAAACAATTGAACGATTCAATTAGAACGAGTGGCATGAGGCCGCGACTAATGGCGGAGACGCGAATCTGCTGCCAAATAATTTGGCGTCGAATGCAAATGTTATTAGCCGGCGTCGTTTATGCAATTAGCACTCCGCCGCCCGCGCGTCACTTGCATTTCGTTGTTTGCGACCCGGTGCAGTAGATGGTGATCAACCACACAGAAATATAAGAGATTGTCTCAGAAAATCTGATAAATCAGTTGGGTGGATAGTCAGCTTCAAGGAAGATATATTAAACTTGCCAAAGATGATGTATTGTGTCTCAGTGTCTTGCAATCGGTTTTAAGCTTATAGTCCAGTCAAATGGTCGTTTTTCAGGAAACAGCCCCGAAAGAATTTTTCTCGGCGGTTCTATATGTATTTTGGGCGCTGAATTCGAATCTGAAATTTGCTGACACGCCAGAGGGCGGCTTCACCCCCAAAACCCCCCAACACCCCCAAAATTTCGGACTTTTTTCAATTTTCCCATTTTATCTCGTGAACCTTGAGTTTCTCAAGAAAAATCATTCTCGACAAAATTAAAGAGAATAGAATTTCCAATAAATTGAGTGGTCGCGCCGGATCCTACCATTTTTGGTCCAGAGCTATGAATTTTCAAAAAAGGGGTATTTTTTAAGGGGTTTTCAAAATTATACAAACTCACCACTTCTACCCTATACAACATGGATATTTTTCTAGTATAGATAAAAAACCACACATCACGTGAAAGAACAATACATTATGAACAGGATTCCTTAGGAATTTTCGAATTTAGTAGTGGGGGGAGGGGGATATACCCAAAAATATAAAACCTTGTCCTACAGCCAAAATACAAATTTTTCATTATAGTACCTTTTCAAGGCCTTCCTAACAAAAAATACATATTTCGACTAAAATCATCTCACGCGGGTTATTTTCTACGAGAATCACCCGTTAGAAACATTTAATTTCAGTATTTCCTAGTGGGGGGTACAACATAAGGTTACGTCAAGGATCAAAACTTCAAACACTTATTACTTTTGACAGAATGATCAGATCTCCTTGTACTACAGCTCATTCTTCTCAGCTCGTCAAGGCGGTTCAAAATCATGTATCATAATGAAATTTGATGAAAAAATAAAAAATCCACTTTTAGTGTATTTTAGCCCCTATTTAAATACACAGAAGAATGGTCAATTTCTATATTCAGAACTGTGTATCTCGGTTACCCGAAATGATAAAAATGGTACTTGGTCTTGATTTGAAGAGCAGAATCTCCTCTTTCATGTGAGGTGGATGAATTTTGTAAAAATATAATCGTGAGGTAAGATATAAAAATTCAAATATAATAATAAAAAATATAATAATTCAAAAAATAAAGAAATTTGCGATATTTTCCTCATTTTCACAGTCTCGACAGTTTTTCGATAACTCAAGATTCCTTCATATGTAGTAATTTTATTATGTAAATCTGTCATTGTTGATTTAAACTAAGATACCCTTTATAGCGACCTTCAATTTGAACCGCTTATGATACACTCATTTATAATTCTGGTCCTCTACGTTCTCTATCTCTTTTTTTGAGGGGTCTATGGCTCTATGAGAGGGTTGAGTATAAGAGAGGGCCGGCTGCGCCCTAACTCCGCCCTGCTAGGTAAAAAATAAAGACAGCCATTCTATTCTATTCTCTGTGAGTTCAACTCTCCAGCGAAGGAGAAAGTAAGGTTGTGAATAATACACTTTACGCTGACAGGTCCAACAAAACGATAAAGCGATATTATGTGAATGCAGTCGCTCTATTGACACAAACGGTGCATGCAATGTGACCACACCACACCTCTCTCTCGCTCCAACTTAATAAGATTTATGACCTCTGCAGCTCGCTGCACTCTTTCAACTGGATCACGCAGCCAGGTCTATTTATATAGGACTACAACCACTCAAATGAATGTTCGGAATGACAGTATTAACTCCATTCGAATACCTATTCAAAACTAACCTGCACATTCCAATTCATGAATGAACCGATTATGGTCAGCTATCGTTTTTCTACAACTGTTATTGAATTCAACTGTCACGATTTTCCCGTAAAGGTAACAACGATTCTCAACTTGATTCCAACTAGAGAAAGGTTCAGCACATCTCCAGTTCCAACGCTGCTAATTTCCAAGGCATTATTTCGAAAACGAACATCTAGGAACAAAACGAAGCAGTGAGACATGAAAGTAGTTCGAAGAATAAATTTGATGATAATCAAACGATTGCAAAGTGAACTCTCAACGCCACATTGTAATAATTCCACTTTCATTTAATTTTGATGCTACAAAATATTGATCTACAAATATTTATTTATTTATCCATTCATAGACAATAGATAATGCAGGTAAAAACAACAGGCATTCGCCCAAAACTGCTCTAAACCTTAATTTGGAATACACAGTCTAGAGGTTATGTAAATAATAACTTAATTCACACACTATTTTGAGTCCAAAAAATGTATCACATTTTCACAATACAAAAAAAATCTGGTGTGGCGCACTAACACAACTTTCCTTGCCGTTATGAAAATTGATCACCTGACGCTAGTGTTCCCGCGCATCTCAAGTCTACTATTCAAAGTTTTGAGCCAGCTGGTGACAGGACAATAACGCTGGAGACACACGAGGTTTGCTATCTCTTCATAGTGAATGATTCAATAGAATCAACAGTTGCCAACAGTTTGCAATTGAAGAATCACATTTTCTGGAATTTTGAGCTTATTTTCAATTTTAGGTGAAAATGTTACTGGTCATTAATTGTAGAGATTTTCATGCTCAATCTTTTCCACTTGAAATTTTTTGTTTAAATTGTATCTGAAGCCTGATAATTGGTCATCTAACTTTGCATAGATGGCGCGGAGCTCCTGGAATTTTTCAGATATGGGACTTGTGGCAGTTGATAGAGCTTATCACTAGTTTAGGTATAAATCTGATCAAAATCGTTGGAGCTTTTCTACCTCATTTTAGCCGCCATCTTGAATTGCATTTGATCGAAATTGTTCGTGTCGGATCCTTATAGGAAAAGGACCTTAAGTTCCAAATTTCAAGTCATTCCGTTAATTGGAAGATGATATATCGTGTACACAGACATACATACACTCATACACACACATACAGACCAATACCCAAAAACAACTTTTTTGGACTCAGGGGACGTATAGAAATTTAGAAATTGGGGTACCTTAATTTTCTTCGGAAAGCAATACTTTCTTTACCTATGGTAGATCAAGGAAAGTAAAATCAGACTGTAGGATTATTAATCATAAATCAGCTGTCTAGTGGACTATAATACTACCCGTTCAAAAACATCGAACATCTTGTAAATTTATCTTTCCATCAACGTTAGTTGACTATAATACTACCCGTTCAAAAACATCGCACATCTTGAAAATGCATCAACGTTTTAGACAGTTTGCAGCCAGACCTGATAACAGCGCTCACACTCACATTCCGGGACGACACGTTACGGTAAAATAGGACACAAAGCTCTATGTTTATTTAGGATTTTTTCTAGACATTTTGAATTCATAAATTATTTATTAATTTTTGAAAAAAAAACATAACAACAGGTCAATGTAACTTACTGAGTACGAGGTCTACTGTTCACAGAACTAATAATATTCAAACAAGGAGTAGAAGACTATTGAATCACCTATAGCTTTTCCAAAGTGTATGCTTCAATAGTTGAAGCTATGATCACTATTGGTGGCCAAGTAGCAGGAATTCGTGTCATTCATCATGAATAATCATGATTTCATATCAAATTTTCACAATACAAAATATTCAAACAAGGAAAAAAGTAGAAGACTATTGGAAGTTCCCATAATTGTATGCTTCAATAGTTCTGTACATGAAGCTATGATCACTATTGGTGGCCAAGTAGCAGGAATTCATGTGATTCATCATGAATAATCATGATTTCATATCACATTTTAACAATACAAAATATTCAAACAAGGAAAAAGTAGAAGACTATTGGAAGTTCCCATAATTGTATGCTTCAATAGTTCTCTACATGAAGCTATGATGATTAGTGGTGGCCAAGTAGCGGGAATTCATGTAGTACTTGTGCCCGGCACTGGAAATTGGGAAGAAGTGGTGAGAAGGGGGATCGTTTAGCAATGCAATATCGGCCATGGTTAATGATTGCAAACGCCAGACACTTCACAGCTAACAACAGAACAGAGGGAGCTGGAGTGACCAGTAACCAAAGGGCGTCGGAGGGTGATAGCGTCCATTTACCGCAGGCTAAAGCCAACACTGCAAAGATCGTCTGTGTTTAAACGTCGGCCGACAGACAGCGACGGGTTTCAATGGGAAATTCCGCAAAATCCTTCGTGCGCATTTAATTTAGTTATGACAGCTACAAATTCATTCATTTATTCACGGGCCCAAAACACGTCCGTCGCCTGCTTTGTTTACTATGCAACCGTTAAATTGGAAAAATTCCGCAGCACACTAGCGCTGTGGTCAAACAGAATAATAAGTCATTCACTATTCGTCTGTTATGTATCACATGGACCTGGAATGTAGCGAGCGATTCGTTCAAATGAGTCATCAAAAAACATGGCTGTTTCTTAACCGTTATAGACTATTTTTTTCTTCTCGTTCACTTGTAAAGTTTATGATTCAATTAAAATGATAGATAATCAGTTTAACAGCCTCATTTTTGAATTATAATTGTAATGGTCACAAAAATATTACTACAGTAAAGGATAAAATTAATTTTTCAGGTCAAGTGTATAAGAACCTGACTATTATATCAATCAAATCAAATTTATTGTTCTATTTCCATGAAATATACAAAATGACATTAAACAATGGACATAAACATTTACTATAATAGGGATGTGAATATATTTATTTATTATTTTACAAAGGCGACTTACTAGAAGTATTTTAAGCCTAGGTGATGATGATGGGATGAATGATAATACAATGAAGGTAGAGTTACGAATGAATAAAAATTAAAAGTTATGCTATCCACTTGAATTGATTTGAGTCCACTTTTCAGTCCAGAAATAAATAAACTAGAAATTTTGAATTTAATTTGACTAAAAATCAAATATAATAGTATGATTACATTCAATAAACTCTCAGAACTTGAAAATATTTATTTATTTATTGAGAATACATTACATGAAAAAAGTACAATATTGAGTTAAGAAAAATTTTGAGCCTGAAATAGAACACAAACTAATTCAATGAAATAACAGCTATTCTTGATGAGGGAGTGGATGTTTAGTAAATCTTGCAGTCTGGAAGAAACTTGACGATTATTTGAAGATTATGATAATGATTATAATCCTATTATATTAAGCGAACAATTTCAGTATGTATTAATTTATGTACAAAGTGCGCCAGAGAAACTTACTAATTTGAAAAAATCCCGTACGTTGAATTGGTCGTGTAGAGTGGTAGGAGGGGGCGCATCTGGATGGGGAAGTTCTCAAGTTTATCCTCCCTCAAGTGAATTAGTCATCATGCTCTGGTCTATAGAGCAGCGGGTCTTCGCAGTTGAGAGCTTCTTTTCTAATGGTCGATCACCTTCCGCGCCCGATTTGAAATTCCTCCCCACAGACTCGTTCTTGGCCATAATCCGATTCTGACGGGGGTTAATTCATTTCATAAGTGTGGAAGTGTCGCTAAACCCAGAAATGGGCTTCAACGAACCATCAGAACTCCAGAAAATATCGAAAGAGTGAGGCAGTCAGTTAGTTGTGCGTTCTCCCAGGCGTTCGGCTCGCAACACGCAGCTTCTATGGCAATTTCTGACTCCACTGTTCGACGAATTTTCCATGAAGACCTTCAACTTCATCCCTATAAATTGGCTGTTGTTCAAGAATTGACTGAACGCGATTCAGTTGCCCGTCAAAATGCATGTGATATGCTGATTGACCAATCATCAAAAATAATCTTGTTTACCAAGAGTTTCAAGTTTTTAATATTGGGCAGCTTTACATACGAGTTTTAATGAATTACATATACTACAACAAACACTTCATTTTCAATAATTTAGCTCATACTCATAATACAAGAAATCTAATTAACTTTGGTATTGCTCATCCCCGACTCCTACATAACTGCTTTAAAAATAATAGTAAATACATCTGTCATATATTGTATATAAAAGTTCCCAATCATTTAAAACAGTCCGAAAATTACAGTATTAACACCTACAAGCGACATTTGAGTAGATGGTTATTAGAAACTGGCAGGGATGCTGCAGAGCAACTGATTCAATCCGCCTTCTCATTCAGAACTTGATCTCATAGTGAATTTGCCATAGTGAAAAGCAAAAAGTTTTTCAGCTTTTAAAACTATTCATTATTGTCTGGATTAATTCACAATTAATAGCATTTATTTTAAATATACTTACCATTGTTTGAATAAAAATATTCCATTTTAAATTATTAGCTTAAGATTTAGAAACAGTTACGGTAAGTCTCTACTGCTACTGGCGAACAAGTGTTTCACTTATGCCAGTAGTTCTTTACCTCCAGCCGTATTTTACAGATAGATGATATAGATATTTAGAATAATAATTATTGTTTTTTTTCTGATCGTCACATCTTTTTAAAGTTTTTGTGTTTTGGTGAAATAAATTGAATTGAATTGAATTGAATTTATAATGATTAGTATAGCCTTTAAGCTACTATTTATATTCAAAATTTATTTATTCAAGTAAGTCACAACACATTCTGGTCTATACACGAATCCACAATAAATTACAGTACAACAGCTAATTATGCAACAAATTTCACATATTATGAAAACTTATTAATTACAATGAAGATTGAATGGAACATTAGAATATTGATAATATAGTATTGTAATGTAACTGTCGTCATCTCCATATCTCCATATATTTGTCTCTATATACTTATTACCAGTACGGAATTTCATTGTGTGCAATTCATATTCTTGATTTGCTGATGAATGTTAGTAGATTCAATTACAATAGTTTTAATTATATGTACAAAACATGAGAACATAATCTTAACTTGAAAGAACTCCCTCCCCACTCACAGACTCAAGTCTTTGTGGAGAGTATTCACTGTTAAATGTGTAAATTAATTTTATAAATTTGAATTATGTTTTGTGAATGAATAGCTATTTGATTTGACAACCTACCTGAAGATGCGGTCATTTTTTTAGTGACAAGGCTCATTTCCACATGCGATTCGTCAATGCGATTTTTTTTATGGGGTTATTTAAAATCCCTGGTTTAAGTCGATCGACCACGGACCATAGCACACCTCAAGAACAACATTCACGACGCCATCGATTGATAAAAAAATCTCAACAATAAACTAGCTTAAATTTGTAAACTTCTGTGTACACTGGTACATGATTGTAAATATGCTCTCAGGCTTGTCCATTGATTGATGAATGGTTGTTGGATAATAACTCTTTGTAGGCTCAAATGTTGCATGAATGACTTGAACTACTTCCATAGTAGTGTTATTCAGAGATACCATTGATCATCGAAATAACGACGTCACAGCCCATTGCGTTATTGAATATTCGACGTTTTCAAGTGAAAGGCACAGAAAGAGCCCGAGTCAAACCTACAAATTAGTCTTAATACGCTGAATCTAGATAAGTGAAGACAGACAGACATGCAAGCTCACCGACGATATCTGATTTTTGCCAACTATTACACGCGAGCAATCTGCATTCGAAAGATATGTCTGAATTATTACGCTTTACAAATTGTCAGTAATGAGAATGCAAAATGGCCGAGAGACCGTCTCGAGAACAGGTTTCGATAGGGCATTATGGAACCGGTTACCAATAACAATAATTGGCCATTGAAACATCGAATTCTAAATCCAAAATCAATAAAAATTATACACTGTATCAACAAATTTCAATTTTTCAGATAGGGGTGATATTTATTTCAAATTTTATAAATGCATCGCGATACATAGAATCTATAGAGAGATCATGTATGATAGTTTAAGGAAATTAATCCATGTGAAGGAATTTTTTCCATATTGTAAATGTTTTTTTCATGTTTAATAAAATACCTTTGACATGGGTTACTTGACAGAGAAAAAATAAATAAAAATTGACAATCACTTATCATTATTACAATAGAAAATGATTGGGAGAAGACAACAGGCATAGCCCAAAACTGCCTTTTTTGAAAATTCGTAGCTCCGGAACCAAAAGTGGTAGAATCCTGCGCGACCACTCAATTTATTGGAATTCTTATTCTCTTCAATTTTGTCGAGAATGATTTTTCTTGAGAAACTCAAGGTTTACGAGATAAAATGGAAAAATTGAAAAAAGTCCGAAATTTTGGGGGTTTTGGGGGGGTTTGGGGGTGAAGCACGCCCTCTGGCGTGTCAGCGAATTTCAGATTTGAATTCAGCGCCCCAAAATACGTATAGAACCGTCGAGAAAAATTCTGTCGGGGCTGTTTCCTGATAAACGACCATTTGACTGGACTACTATAGTTTAAGTGCATGAGAAGAAATCAGTAATAATGATAGAATATTACCATAGGTAAGGAAAGTATCTTTCCGAAAAAATAAAGGTACCCCAATTTGTAAATTTATTTACTCTTCAAGGTCCCCTGAGTCCAAAAAAGTGTTTTTTTTACTTTTGAAATCAATAACTATCATTAGGAATACAGTCTTAAAAGCTGAGGTGTCTCCCATGCTGTTAATTAACTGGCAGATTAATATAAATAAACTCTCTCATGCCATGAACTCGAAGTGCAGAAGTTTTTATTGAAATCCAGCTTAGCTCATTAGTTAAATCGTTTGGGAGCCTGTTGCAGGGCTCATACCACGAGGGTAGAGATTCACTTTACATGGTATCAAGTGAGGCTGATAGCTGGTAATAAGATATGCTCAACGATCAACGAACACCGAGGCTCACACAGCGGCAAGATTTCACTAATCAGATTAGGCAAGTTGCAAATGAGTCGGGACAAGTGAGGTCTAGGCAGATGTCGATGTGTACACAGATCCGTATATAATCCGTATATCCGTATATCGTCATCTGATACGTATATATACGCAGCTTACGTATCCAAATCTGGATTACAGAACTTTACGGCTGTTCTCGCCGTGGAAGACAGACAACTTGCAGCAAGAACTCGAAACTTCGCAGTTGTTAGTACTCCTAAACAATCGCAAAGTTGGCAAGTTTGAAGAATTCTCGAGCGAGCCGTGTTTTATCCAAGGAACTAGGACTGTTACACTTCCTTGTAATAAGCCGTGAAGCTATTTTCTAATTCCACCTCTTCACGGCAACTTCCCCAATTCAACTCTCCAATGTTCTGAGTTATTTTCGTGAATGGCCCAGCAAGATGACGACGTTCTTTCCTTCCACTTTCAACATAACGAGGGAAATATTTGATGATACTTATCATTATTTTCTGGAAAACAAGTTCTGGGTAAATTCTACCTTAGAGAAACAATAGTGTAAGTAGATATCCCATGGTATAGGGAATTTATGTCGCAACTTTTACAGTCATCTCAAGCCAATTACTGTCAATTATTGTCAATTTTTACTGTTTTGTTGGGGTGTTAGTGTATGAACGGCACAATTTGAGAGACTACCAGCGTCATACAGCTGCATAGGAAAGAACTACGTGAACTATCGACTTGGGATAACAGTAAAAGTTGCGACATAAACGCCCTATACCATGGGATATCTACTCATGCTATCGTTTCTCTATGATTCTACTGATATATGAATCTTTTTCATAAATTCTATCTTTGCTTTCATAGATATTGTCATGTTTGTATCATGAGAACATATGAACTATCCAAATTGCTAATCTTTACCCAGGCATTTTACATTTACCTTCCAGGCATTTTACCCTGATGAATGAAACAATCGATATCAAAAGTCATATTCAAATGTTGTGTAGGCCCAATATTTACAATGATGAGTAAACCTATTGAATTTGACACAGCCCAGGACATTTGAGAGACAATATTATCGAGAGCGGACAAAATCTGACAATCTAAATTATTGATAAACTGCATTTATAAATTCAACCCATCAAGAATAAAAATACAGAACTAATCCTATTGGTTTTCAGCTGTGAATAACAAATAGTGAGTAGGTTTTTGATTTTTTATTAAAATTTTTAAAATAAGTGCAATATTTCTAAAGTTTTTAATTTATTGTGATACATTCTGTGATTCATTTAGAGTATAAAATTCAAAATTTTAAATCATTGCTGGATCGAAAATCAAATAACGAAGCAGTGTGTGATTACATAGCCTTATCTTTTGGACAACATTAGCATTTTATCAAAATTTTTGGAGAGAAATAGTACAGGCTCAGCCTAGTTTTTCCTCCAATGTCATAATTGTATTATGATTATAGTATTTTATACAATAAAAGAATGAAAAATGAATGAATCTAATATAATATAATAACTATAATAATAATCTATAATATTATAATTATATTATAATCTATAATATAATAACGGAAGGAATTGGCTTATACACATACGGATAGGAAATTCACGAACGACGCATCATCACATCTGAACTACTGGACTGATTAACTTGAAATTTTGCATATAGATTCTAATTTGCCAAGGATGGTTATAGTCCTTTCTAGAATTCTTCAAGATTTCAGTAGGTCAAGTTTTCAATTGGTCCACTTGTGGAGCACGGGGTTGTCTAAATCGAGCCTCAAATTTTGACATTCAATAACAAATTTCATGATTTTTTTTAGTTGTGTTCGTTATGTTCAGGACCAGGTTTATGGCCTATCACATTTATAATCCGACTTCAGGACTCTTTCCTACGGTCCTTCAAAGTTTACATGTAATCCTTATGGGAGAAGATTTGTGAGCTGGCCACACACAGAAATAAAAATCAGCTGTCATAATCATTGCTTCATACAACAGTCGTCGGTAAATAGTAGACAAGAGTGTGTGCTGCTCCATAACCGCCCATGTATTTTATTCTAAACGCCCCGGCTAAAAACAAAATGACTATTCTATGTGTAACCATGACTATTCTATGTGTAACCATCCAGCAGTGCGGCCTCAGGTTAAAGACTCACATGCTCTAAAGACATTGCTTTCGAATAGTTGTGCTGTCTTCGGTGTTCAGAATTAATTGATTCTTAGTAAATTATTTATTTTCCAGTTGGAAAATTATTTATATAAATAAAATGCCGCATCGCGTCTCCTCAGGTGTGCAACCAGCTAAAGTTTGTCATGAGATGCATTGAACCATAAAGAAACGATAGCATAAGTAGATATTCCATGGTATAGGGCGTTTATGTCGCAACTTTTACTGTTATCCCAAGCTGATGGTTCACGTAGTTCTTTCCCATGCAGCTGTGTGACGCTGGTAGTCTCTCAAATAGTGCCGTTCATACACACTCACCCCAACAAAACAGTAAAAATTTACAATAACCGACAGTAATCGGCTTGAGATAACAGTAAAAGTTGCGACATAAATTCCCTATACCATGGGATATCTACTTACACTATTGTTTCTCTATGATTGAACTATTTGGTGGTACGAAGTACGCCGGGCCAGCTAGTTATAAATAAAATCCACGGCCGAATTCTGTGAAAAAAAAAGTTTTTTTATCAAATCATTACAATTGATTCGTTCTTTTAAAACTGGTTTCTTCTTGAAACGTGAAAACAAAATTGAATTATTGATTGTTTGTTTATTCGTAACAGGCTCAAAGGAAAACAAAGAGCAGTCCATTGATGAGTGGCTTGCGTGTGCGTGCGCGCATTGTTAGTGTTTGTGCGTGCTGACTGGGGGGGGGGATGCACCAGGCACCAGGACGTCGACAATAGCGGGAGCGGCACTATCTTCAGAAGGGGTTTTGCCTATTCAGGAACGTGGGATGCTGTTTGTACTTGGAATCATCTGGGGAATTCCTGCCGGGACAATGGCACTCACCGTGTGTGCAAATTCTTAATGGAGCACCTTCCTAATAGGCTCTGTGCAGTGTCTGATTTCATGCGTTTCCGCAAGACAACACTACTATAGTGAGGTCCACGTTATAATGGCAGTGGAGAAAGATAAGAGAAAAATGTTGCCGATCCTCTGTCTTGCAAATGTTAATTTTTTATTGATTCTACATTATTGAAAGACGATCCGACAACAGAGCAAAGCGAGAAAGAGATAGCGCTAACCGCCTTGTTGAATGATAGACAAGGATAGCAATACCATTGCTAATCAAGCACTGCCATTATAACGTGGACCTCACTATAATATTGTAGACATTCCTTCCAGAGTTTGCGATGAGCAACCGTCTAACTTCAGGACAACAAGAACGATATTCTGCATGTGAAAAAACTTCACTGCCATCCAATGAACTATAGTGAGGTCCACGTTATAATGGCAGTGTACGATTGACAATACTGTTGCTGTCCTTTTCTATCATACAACAAAACAGATAGCGCTATCTCTCTCTCGCTTTGCAATGTTGTCAGTTTGACAGAATATTTTATTTTTACTTTTGACAGTGACAGTACAAAAGTAAATAAACAATTCTCAGCCGCCATTTTTTTTCTTCATTCTATCAAAATACTTGAGTACACAAATCGTATAATTGATTAAAAATGTATTTTTGGAACAATTGAATAATTTTTAGAGATTACCGTATGAGAAATACAAATTAAAATACCTGAAATGACATTTTAAAAGTTGATAACTAATCATCCTAGACTTCATCCATGCTTCATCTAGCCTACACGTAAAGGTTAGACCAACTCGTACCGGTATGAATAATATTGAAAGAGTTTTTTTTAGAATTACTTACATTGAAATTACATATTTTAAAAAAGGATTTCTATTTTTCTATTATTTTTAAAAGAAATTGGAATAGAATAACTACCAAATAACTTAATTTCTGTTGTTTTGAAATTCAGATTGTTGTATCACAGCTTTTTAAATTATCCGCCATTTCAGGTTTGTATAAAAATGAAAATCTGATCTCAGTTATGAAAGCAAACTTTTGAATCAAATTATGAAAAAATATATTTTCTTGATTAATTTGACATTAAATTGATTATTTTATCAAGGAAATGATAATTATTATTAGATCAAATTCAATGGGATGAATTGAGTAACAGCTGAGTACACTCAGTGGCAAAATGGAGAGACTTGGCTACGTTTTTCTCCTATCTTTCTTCACTGCCATTATAACGTGGACCGCTATATCTCTGGAACTCTGAACACCTTATTTGCATGTTTCTAGGTCCTGGGGGGAAAAGAGATGCGTCTCCTACAGAATAGCAAGACAACTTATGAACGGTGTTCAAAAGTTTTTGAACAGGACACTCCGGTATTCACGGATGGACTCGTTAAAGTGTCGGTCCCGGCAGAAGTATGACAGCCGTAAGGCCTATTGACGGCTAAAATGATATATTATTCAGGCTAGGTGGAACTTCCGTCAGGGACTCCCCACCAATGAAAGCCATTCGAAAATTATTATTTCAGCAAGACAACTGTCACATAAGCAAGTGAAACATTAAATATCCAAGGGGACTTGAGAACAGAAACTTGTATACAACAGTGACACTAGCTTCTAATCTAATTAGTTTTATAATAAAATGTATGTATTCCTGTAACTTATGCATTGCACCTTTGTTTTCCTTTTATAAATTCATATTATACTAAGCAGGCCTTATCGTACACACAAGTTGAAAAAAGATTGATTGATTGATTGAGTACTTTATTTATGTAGATTACAATACAGACAGAGACAGAGGAGACAAAAGAGACAGAGGACGTCCAAGAAAAAGATTGCCCGATTATAGAGACGAAGCAGTTCGGAACAGGCGGCAATTGCCTAAACCGTGGAAGGAAGAAGAAGATATACTATTAATGGACTGAGCAACATACAAGAAAGAGATAACTAGATGAGAACTTGAACTATCAACGAATTTGAGTTCTTGAAACAAAACAGCTCGAACCTCCATTTTTCAAGTTTGCAGATTCCGGTATCATCCCGCTATTATAATATAATTTGAAGAGAAAGCTAATGGAATATGATTTTTAG
The DNA here is from genome assembly GCF_014356525.2 of Nilaparvata lugens. Classification (NCBI taxonomy): domain Eukaryota; kingdom Metazoa; phylum Arthropoda; class Insecta; order Hemiptera; family Delphacidae; genus Nilaparvata; species Nilaparvata lugens. The sequence continues at coordinate 9,347,145 of NC_052506.1, forward strand.
TTACCGGCAGTACAAAGACATTATTAAACACACATTACAATTCACCAATATGTGAAGGAAAAAACGTTGATTCCAATGAGAATTAAGTAATCGATATGCTAGAATGAAACTTCACCTTAATTTTCACCTAGAGAAATGAAAATGAAGCTACTGGAATATGATTTTTGGTTACCAGCCGTACAAAAACAATTCAACAGACATTACAATTTACCGTTATGTGAAGGAAAAAACGTCGATTCCAATGAGAAGTAAGTAATCGATATGCTAGAATGAAACTTCACCTTAAAGGTAAAATAAATCACCTTAATTTTCACCTAGAGAAATGAAAATGAAGCTACTGGAATATGATTTTTAGTTACCAGCAGTACAAAAACAATTCAACAGACATTACAATTCACCGTAAAGTGAAAGAAAAAACGTTGATTCCAATGAATAGTAAGTAATCGATATGCTAGAATGAAACTTCACCTTAAAGGAGAAATGAATCACCTTAATTTTCACCAAGAGAAATGAAAATGAAGCTACTGGAATATTATTTTTAGTTACCAGCAGTACAAAAACAATTCAACAGACATTATAATTCACCGAAATTGAAGGAAAAAACGTTGATTCCAATGAGAAGTAAGTAAGGTGAAATGAATCACCTTAATTTTCACCTTAAAGGAGTAATTTTGTAGTTGAAAAACGTGATTTATCTAGATGTACAACAACCAAAGAAGTTGATTTGTGCAACTCGTTTGAAATAATAATGAACATGAATTTTTATTATGATAATTGCAAAGAAATATGTGAATTATGCATTAAAGTGACCTTCATGCAATCAACACTTGTATTGCACACAGAATACTTAAAGTGAAAATTTGAAGAGATACATTATTAGGATTTTGTTTAAAATAGGAATTTATAATCCTCGAAGATCAATTTTCATTGCTGAAAACGCTATTGAAATCATACAATGATGAAAACTTAATCATACAAATAGTTTGATTCGGGATTGACATTTTAAAACCGTTTGTGCCATAATCTTGTTTTTTATAAAATTAGAAGAATTGATGGTGATGTTGTGAAATCTCTCCATAATTGACCGAGCGAAGTGAGATCTAAGATTCAAGTCTACGGTTTGGCATTTCTCTTAATGTTTAAATGTTTATATGTTGCGCATTTACGGCGAAACGCGGTAATAGATTTTCATGAAATTTGACAGGTATTTTCCTTCTTTAATTGCTCGTCGACGTATATGCAAGGTTTTTGGAAATTTTGCATCTCAAGGATAATATAAAAGGAAAAAAGGAGCCGCCTTCATAAGCCAATATTAGAGTAAAAATCAGACTATAGAATATTATTCATCATAAATCAGCTGACAAGTGATTACACAGATGTGTGGAGAAGCCAGTCTATTGCTGTATTTCCACAAGGTCTATAGTTTCAATCAGGTACATGTGGATGAGAATACTGCGTGAGGTCTACTGTTCACAGAACTACTAGTAAGGAAACAAGGATATTGTCAAATTTCACTAAAAATTTATTAAAAACTTTAATACAGTACTGAGCTGTACTAAACTGTACTGAGCCTCAGTACAGCTGTTGGTGCGTTGGTAAACGTGAAACCATGGTACTGTTTTAAAGTTTTTAATAAATTTTTAGTGAAATTTGACAATATCCTTGTTTTCTAATCTTGTTTTTGTTTTTAATCTTGAAAGATAATAATGAAAATGATAATAATGATATAATAATGAAAAAGTTTTTCTAGGGATGTCAAAACTATAACAGTTCACCGACATTACTGGAAATATATGTGAAGTCAAGATTGGCCCTGATTATAAATGACCCCGAAATGTCACAGAAATGAGATTAGAACAATGCTATTTGCGTATTGGAAAAGTTATCTTCATTTTGAAGTAAATTAAAAAGTCAAAACGAACGTGACAAACTGAGCTAAAGATAAACAAAAATTGACAATAAGATAGTCATGCTTCTGAGTTTATCACCGGAGCGTTCCTTATGTCAGGTGAGCTACGATAATGTCACATGTTCATGTACTCGTGTCTTGGTATTTATCATTGTTAGCTTCAAAACGTTTTGGCAATACGTTTTTAGTTTTCAAACAGATTAGTTTCACAACAGTCATAGCTTACGAAAACAAAACGTTTAGTTTTAATTAGCTGTACCGTACGTGAGTCTCATGATAAATTAGATTCTGGGAAGCCTCACATTTCAAATAATTAAGCTTTCCATGTTTTGAAAGTAAGAAATTAATTGGAAAACTACATGAAATAAAACCGCACTAGAATAAATATCTTTTTAGCTTTGATAATTTTATTTTTGTTCCCATTATGTTCTTCAAAAAATGATTATGATTTTGATTATTATTATAAACGAAAATCTCAATTAAATGCTGTAATTCACCCCGAAGACTTCTGCTACTGCAAATATTGATAACAGGGTAAACAGATAGATGGAAATTCGATTATCGTTTTCAGATTTTAGTTTAATAATAATAATTAATTCATTAGCATTTGAATAATTGCAATATCTCAGTAATTTCCATCTATAGAATATGATTTTATTTTTTATCATTTAAGTGTAGTTTCAATCATGTTCTTCAAAATTAATAACATCTTATCATCATATATCAATGATTTGATCCAGGATTTTAAAACCAGTATTAAACAAAGTCAGCACAACCAAATTCCAATGAACCATGACGTGAACCTAATGAAGACTTTTTTCTGGCTCAAAATTTTACAAAATTACTCAAAAATTTCCAATTTATAGAGATTCAAGTGAAATATTTTTGTTATTAATCAGTTTTTAAATATCAAAATTCAAAATTTTTAGTTTAGTCATTAGTTTTGAAGTGGAAATTGGACTTTTTGAAGTGAAAGTGAAATTTTAACCTTATTCTTTTTGAAACATTTATTTATAAAAATTTGGTAGAAGACAGTTTTGGGCTATGCCTGTTGTCTTCTCCCAATCATATTATATTTATTATAATTATGATTTGTAATTGTCAATGAAATGAATAAATAAATAAATAAATGAATAACGACTATATTGAATAAGTATTACATTTAGGCTAGCTACACACACATCGATTTTTGCACGCACAATTTTTCCCCCCTCCTTGTAAATTCTATTAGATTGGAAAATGATGTCGAAGAGATTGTGTTTATTATTTAACGAAAATCCAAATTAAATGCTGTAATTCACCCCGAAGACTCCTGCTACTGCAAATATTGACAACAGGGTGAACAGCTAGATAGAAATTCGATGAGCGCTACCATTCAAAAAATATTAATTGTCAGCCCGGGAATTGCAATATCCCAGTTATTTTCATCTGTGGATTGTGTTTGTCAAGTTTCCTTCAATCTGATAGAATTCATAGGACGGCAAAGGATCGAACGTCCAAAAATCGATGCAAGTGAAACTGGATTTAGTAGTTAGTACTTTACCGGGATTATTAGTTTCATGTATAGTTTTCTTATAAGACAAATAGCTGCTGACACATTGAGAAACACTGGACGATATTTATGAAGGAAAGAGCAACTATGCATTACATTATTTTGCACCACAAATGATGATTAAATATAATTTTGATGTTGCCGGGATATTCATGCTGTAAGTTCTCTTTACTTAAAACTGTTTTGTACGACAAAAGTTAATGAGATGTGCTAGAAATATTTACGCGTTACGTTCTTTCTCCTTTGAAGTGTGCACAAAACATTACAAGGTAAGAAATGAACTACACAAAACAAACCAATAAGTAACCGATGATTGCACAAAAATATGGTAAATTTTGTTGCCATTCACAGAGAATGAGATCCGACGTCAATATCAGTGGAATGATGTACGGTTATGAAATCGCGGCTGTCGTTTAATTATAGAAATATTGGACGGGCCGTGACGTGTGTCGGGGCAACGTGCCAACTTGGACAGGTATGACAAAGATAGAAAGAGAGAGTAATGGGAGAGTGAGGGAGATGAAGAAGCGTCGCTCGCCGTCTCTCATCTCATCTGCAGACAGCGTCCAATGTTGGTGGTAGTGGATGGCGGGAAGGGGAAGCCACAAACGAAGCATGCAAATTGGATGTCATCCAAAGGCGTTCGCATCTTTCAAAAGATTAACAGATCCTGACGACAGAGCGAATGAATTCATAAGCGAAAGGTACTTGGCTTGGCCGCCGCTATAGCTTCCGAAATACACCTAGAAATGCCTTAAACGCCTCGAATGCTTTCTGATGGAGTGATCAATCGCGGGAGAGAGAGAGAGACACATCATTATTGAGTATTGGATAAGAGACGACAACGGCCTGTCTGTTCGCAGGCCTGACGCGCGTTTTTCTTTCGCAGGCCGTGAACGCAGCTGTTGCAGTGCTTCGACGCCTCACTCCGTTCCTCACTCCCCATCTCCCAATTTATTAGAGCTTATTCGACAAGAAACAGATAGACTTGCTTCTCTTTGAAGATTTCGCATAATCATTTTAGCCAAATGCGACGATTTATGTCGACCCACCAACTTTTAACAGCTCCGAGCTATTCCCCCAACATTACAACTACCGTTTACATTACTCACACAACTTCAAACGAAATACGTAAACGGTTAACAGTGTAACAGTTTGTAGAGTAAATCCTACCCTGGCAACTTGTTATGGCGAATAAATACGACACGTTCAACAAACTAACTTCGTTACGTCATACAGTGTTGTCGAATTGTATATTCGGCTATCGACTTTGAAATATATAACTATCGAATGAGTTTACACGTCTGCTCTGGCTACAGACTGTGTAATCCTTCGGGTAGCCGAGTTAACGAGTTCACTCTAATGAAATTTCCACCAGAGCTCGTTCATTCAATAACAAAAGCGTGGAATTCACCTGGTTACACTCTCTCAATCCAAAGCCGATACCCCAGTTTCATTAAAGCAGTGCAAAATAAACGTCAACAAATCATTAAGAATCTACAGCCAACATTCATGAGGACCCTGAGATTCAGAAGTGTAACTAATATATTGTATCTACATAACCGTTGCAGTGGTTAGGACACTCTCCCGGACGTCTTACACCCACAAATCAGGACCCCACAGTAGCAGACCCCTAATAATTAAACTATCTGATTGTACAACGAAGTAACTATGACAACCATTATCAACATCTAGATATTGTTTGTGATTTGCATTGCCAATTCCATGGAGTTAGTAATTAATATTCTCTGAGTTGAATATAGACTGATGGGTAATTGAATAGTACTGGTTGATTATAATGAGAATACAATGTCATTGAAGATCATGAATCCTTTCATGACCGGAAGCTCATGTTACAAATTTTATACTATAATCTGAACTGTTTGAGACTTACAGTTGTGTTGTGAGTGATGTTGTGGTACTTTTCCATAATGAAAACACAAAAATTGGCTGACAATTTAAATTTGTGTTATCATTATGGAAAGTACCACAAAACACAAAAAGTGGTTGACAATTTAAATTTGTGTTTTCATTATGGAAAGTACCACAAAACACAAAAAGTGGTTGACAATTTAAATTTGTGTTTTCATTATGGAAAGTACCACAAAACACAAAAAGTGGTTGATAATTTAAAATTGTGTTTTCATTATGAAAAGTACTACAAAACACAAAAAGTGGTTGACGATTTAAATTTGTGTTTTCATTATGGAAAGTACCACAAAACACAAAAAGTGGTTGATAATTTAAAATTGTGTTTTCATTATGGAAAGTACTACAAAACACAAAAAGTGGTCGACAATTTAAATTTGTGTTTTCATTATGGAAAGTACCACAAAACACAAAAAGTGGTTGATAATTTAAAATTGTGTTTTCATTATGAAAAGTACTACAAAACACAAAAAGTGGTTGACGATTTAAATTTGTGTTTTCATTATGGAAAGTACCACAAAACACAAAAAGTGGTTGATAATTTAAAATTGTGTTTTCATTATGGAAAGTACTACAAAACACAAAAAGTGGTCGACAATTTAAATTTGTGTTTTCATTATGGAAAGTACCACAAAACACAAAAAGTGGTTGATAATTTAAAATTGTGTTTTCATTATGGAAAGTACTACAAAATAAAAAAAGTGGTTGACAAATTTAAATTTGTGTTTTCATGTTCGAAACTATTTCTCAACAATCAATGAGGGACCTTTGCAGACTAACTCGGAAAAATGTGAATTCGCATTTTTTTTTTCAAGAAAAAGAAGAAATGAATAGAAAATCCGGTAGTTAATACGGTGGAATTTATAAATTTTAATTAATGCTTATGTACAATAAGCAATCAATCTTCATTGATTAAAATTATCATCGATGCGGATGGATCTGTACTTCAACGTTGACAAAAAAGTTTACGGAGAATTGGGTGATTTCGATTACTATTCCTAATTAAACATTTGGACTAGCATTGTTAATATTAATGAGGAAGATCTCAAGTCATCACAAGAGAGTAATGGATACGGGATGACTGAAACTAATTAATATTTCATGAAGGGTTGATGTATCGGCTAGTTCTCTACGAAGCTTACTAAGAAGCAGAGGTGCAGACTAAGTTCCAAGGTAAATTTTAGTAACAGCCTACCACAACCTATTTGGTGAACTTCATTGGAAAATTACAGACATCATACAAAATAGCAATTACCTATACCATAATCGAAACCAATTCAATTGTTTTTCTAACTTTATTGGATAACTTGAAGAGTGTAATAGTGATGAGAAATACTAAAGAATTCCATATTTGTATAGATGTTCACTTGTACATAATATTTAAGAAACGCAAATACGGTGGTTTCTCAATGATATAATTTATGGTGATAGTGGTTTGGATATTACTTTTTGTGTAGTTGAGAAGTTGGTATTGTGGTAATTATTCATATAGAATGAAAAAGACTAAGAAATTGTCAAAAACCACAGATTTATTTATACTTGGAAAGACCGGTTTCGGTTGTTACACCATTGTCAATCTCTGATAAACATTATTAAATCATCAGTTTATCAGAGATTGACAATGGTGTAACAACCGAAACTGGTCTTTCTAAATATCAATAAATCTGTGGTTTTTGATAATTTCTTAGTATTTTTATTTAATATGGATAACTACCACAATATCAACTTCTCAACTACACGAAAAAAATTATATCATCCGAGAATGAAAAGATTCCAAATTTTAGAATCATGAGTAATTAATATGAATAATTACCACAATATCAACTTCTCAACTACACTAGTAGTTCTGTGAACAGTAGACCTCACGCAGTATTCTCATTCACAAGTACCTGATTGAAACTATAGACCTTATGGAAATACAGCAATAGACTGGCTTCTCCACACATCTCTGTAATCACTTGTCAGCTGATTTATGATGAATAATTCCATAGTCTGATTTTTACTCTAATATTGGCGTATGAAGGAGGCTCCTTTTTCCTTTTATATTATCCTTGAAATGAAAAATTTTTAAAAACCTTGTATATACGTCGTCGCGCAATTAAAAAAGGAACATACCTGTCAAATTTCATGAAAATCTATTACCGCGTTTCGTCGTAAATGCGCAACATATAAACATATAAACATTCAAACATTTAAACATTAAGAGAAATGCGAAACCTTCGACTTGAATCTTAGACCTCACTTCGCTTGGTCAACAAAAAAAATTATATCATCCGAATGAAAAGATTCCAAATTTTAGAATCATGAGTAAATTTAGGATGTTGAGACATTTATTTCTTTGAGAGTTTTCTCAGACCAATATTATTCTAGAATACTGAACCTATTAGGTGGTAACCACACAGTCAGCCCCATGTTATTTCAGTTGCTGCTAAACATGTGGATTGCCTGATTCGTCAGGTCGGTTGAATAGAGATGTTCTCGGCTGCAAGAAAGACAATAGGAGCGAAGGCACACATCAGATTGTGTTTGGAGAATGTGATGATGATGAGGGAAGTATGTCGAGCCTATGCCAACACAAATACATTACGATGCTCCATTCTGCATCGAGCCGTCAGGCGTCAGACGTGTGGTGTAGCGGTCAGTGCTGGATTATGACGTGAACGTTTTCTACTGTCACGAGCAGCTCCAATCAAATCAAACCCACATCAAAATTCAACACACAAATCACCCACTCACGCACTAGCACGTATACGATTCCGGGAGCGAGATTCGGTTAGCAGTGAACGAAAGCCTGAGAAGATAAGACCATATAATAATCCGTGACATAGGATAAGCCAAGATAAGAGCACAACAATGGAGTAGAATAAAATGTAAAGGTGCGTACAGACTTTCGCTCTGCTCCGCAACCGAACGTCCGGGGAGCAACAGTGGTTCGACCGGGGAACGCGTGAAGATTTAACATCTTCCGTAACGTTCATGATGGGTACGTGGGCGGAGCGACTATAGTTCGATGGAGGAACGGAGGCGGTACGAGGACGGTACGAGGGCGGAGCGTGCTCGGTGCGGATTGGATGCGCGTATATGTGTACGCAGCTATAGATTTGAAAATTAAAGTTGTACATGGACGCACATCCCACAAGTTATGAACTTTGTAATATTGCTTCCTGATTTATTGACCGAGCGAAGTGAGGTCTCAGATTCAAGTCGACGGTTTGCATTTCTCATGTTTAAATGTTTATATGTTGCGCATTTACGGCGAAACGCGGTAATAGATTTTCATGAAATTTGACAGGTATGTTCCTTTTTTAATTGCGCGTCGACGTATATACAAGGTTTTTGGAAATTTTGCATTTCAAGGATAATATAAAAGGAAAAAGAAGCCTCCTTTATACGCCAATATTAGAAAAAAAATCAGACTATAGAATATTATTCATCATAAATCAGCTGACAAGTGATTACACAGATGTGTGGAGAAGCCAGTCTATTGCTGTATTTCCATAAGGTCTATAGTTTCAATCAGGTACTTGTGGATGAGAATACTGCGTGAGGTCTACTGTTCACAGAGCTACTAGTTATAAAGAATAGATGAGAAACTCATAATGTGGTTATAGCCTACGAGCATACTGAAAACCTGAAGTTAAAGCTTGTGATGTGGGAGTTCTTGGAAACCGACGATTTACGAAAAATCTACAATAATTTATTTGTTAAAAAAATGAATACAGGTACAATCAAACAATTTCTACATTGTCTATTCAATTGCAAACACGAAGAACTATGATATTTCATATTAATCATTTTATATTCTAATTAGAGTGATTTAGTTGGTTTGAATCTTTATCATGAAGCTGGTTAAGCCTATGTTCTTAATTTCAGTTTTCAAGTGAAAATGAAAATGCGATAATGACATCATGTTGTGAGTAAACAATTTTAGAAAAGGGTACTTGGATTTTTATTTTTATTTCTATGTGAACAATATTATAAATTTTAATTTTCAATAAACCCTGTATGTTCAAATCCCACTCTAGTTGATATTGTAGAGTGAATATTGAGAAAATATAATAATATTATCATTATTTATAGAAGGGATTACTTGGGGCCAACCAAGTGCCAAGTAGTCCGAAAATAGTTCTACTTCACTTTATTGTAGGACTTTGAACTTTGTTTACAGAACGAATGAAAAGGATTCCAGACACTCTTAATTTGCAGGATAATAAAACTAACATTAATCCAACACTTTGTGCAAAAGTAGAATAATGTAATAAACGTTCCATTTTATCAGCTGACTAGGAAAACAAAGTGGATGTTGTATAAACAATCAAACATAGGTTATAAAAAGCTGAACAGTTGGGATAAGCTGTTTCTGAGTCGGGTACATATAATTTTATTGAATGATTATGTAGAAAATAAGTGAAACAGGGTGCCTTCTCAGATAAAAAATTTAGTTAAATATTTTTGGAATTTTTGTAAAAATATCTATATTTACAGTAAACAAGGAATCTACATTAAGATTCACTTAAAACTGTCATCCTTAATCAAATATGAAGTTTTGATGTTCTTTGTGAGAATTGCTGAAAGTTTACAGAATTTAGCCATCTGAGAACAGATTTATCTCGGTTCCTGAACCACTTCCATATAACGAATCAATATGATGGGACATCAAAAAACAAATTCGATATAACAATGAAATTGTGGCAATAAATTCTATACTGGAATCATCTCTGGTAAAATTATTCATGTTATTTTGGTTTGCGATCTAGATAGAATATCAAAGTATTCATGCAACTCATATTATGGTTAGCGATCAGAGCCATGATATATCTGAAGCGATTTGCATTAAATTTCGTCATTGTTCTGTATAAATTTTCTTGTTATTGCAGTCCAGAGTTATGTCCTGTATCTTGATATAAGAAATAAGAATTCCATAACGTCGTTGAGAAATTTATGGAGTAGATATATTTTCTTCTCTATCATACTGTTATTCAAATCAAAACAAATCAAATTTATTTGTTTCCAGCATTTACAGTATAAACAATATATAAAAAGATATAATTGAAACAACACTCACATGGACACGCAGGTCTGTTTGTGAGTTGTTGTGTATTCAGAGAATAGATTGTTGTGATTCCTTGAATGTTTCTTGTAAGAATCGAATTGCTGTACATAAATACGGAAGTTATAACATCATGCATTACAGCATCATGAGTTTTTCAACACCAAATCTCTCAAGTTGATTGAATACCATCATTTTCTGTTAAAAAAGTGGTAGAGTGGTACAAAATGAGCGAGATTGTAAGGTTATAGATTAGTTTAGGTATTGGTAACACCTATAAATGACTCATGTAAGAATAAGGCTCAACTCACACTTACGCGACTCAGGTCGAGAAGAGACTCGTCTCTAGTCGAGAGCATGTGTTTCCAAATGGTGACACTAAGACCAGTCGACTCTAGTCTCTGCGACTGTCACCATTTGAAAACACATGCTCTCGACTAGAGTCGAGTCTCCTCTCGACCTGAGTCGCGTAAGTGTGAGTTGAGCCTGAAACTCTCATTATTCCATGTAAATAAAATTTTTGCCAATGAAACAGTTGAATTCCTTTCAATATGCTCAAGTTAAAAAAATAACGAAGTGGGGCCCGTCAGTGTGAGTTGAGCCTAAAACTCTCATTATTCCATGTAAATAAAATTTTTGCCAATGAAACAGTTGAATTCCTTTCAATATGCTCAAGTTAAAAAAACGAAGTGGGGCAAATTTTGTCAATGAAACAGTTGAATTCCTCTCAACATGCTCAAGTTAAAAAAACGAAGTGGGGCAAATTTTGTCAATGAAACAGTTGAATTCCTTTCAATATGCTCAAGTTAAAAAAACGAAGTGGGGCAAATTTTGTCAATGAAACAGTTGAATTCCTCTCAATATACTCAAGTTAGAAAAAAGTGAATATGAATCATGGGGCCCTTAAAATTTATAGCATTTCAACAGTATGAAGCTAAAACCATCGTTAGCTACCAGAGAAGGGAACAAAGTGGAAATTAGCTAAGGTCAGAAATAGCCCAGCAGGCAGCAGCATAGAGTGGGACAGAAGATTGGGAGACCGTCCGGGTCTGCACCGCTGTCTAAACGGTATATTAATAGCAATAGACAAAAGTATTATCTTCTTCAGCTCTTAGCTCCACCCATTTTCTGTTATGCCACCGCGGTACAGTAAACACAGCCACACACACTCACCAAACTGAATTTATCTTCACAAGTCCCCCAAAAAATGGAATGGACCATGGCCTTGAGTGTCGTACACCTTCAACAGAGGTAATCGAATTCTGATTACAATGTTTACAATAAGAATACTGATGATGATAATGAGATACTATCATCATCAGTATTCTTATTGTAAACATTGTAATCAGAATTTAATTGATGAGTATTTAATCAGTATTTTAATTGATGAATGATTTTGTAAACACTACAATCATAGAGAAACAATAGCGTAAGTAGATATCCCATGGTGTAGGGCGTTTATGTCACAACTTTTACTGTTATCTCAAGCCGATTAATGTCGATTTTTACTGTTTTGACCGGGTAAGAGTGCATGAACGGCACAATATGAGATACTACCAGCGATATAAAGCTTCACGGGAAAGAACTATGTAGACTATAGGTTTGAGATAACAGTAAAAGTTGCGACATAAACGGCCTTTACCATGGGATATCTACTTATGCTATTGTTTCTCTATGCTACAATGTTGATACGGTACTTATGATACGCAAGAAGGAAGTAATGAACTGAAATTCATTCTGTATTCCTGGTTCCCAATCGAATTGTTTATTGAGAAATTGAGGTGTAAATTTTGAATGTTTTTTTATTAAAATTTGATTGAGTTAATCAGGATTCGAAAATTTTCACAGATATGAAAAGCCAAAGTAATATTTTCAAACTTTACACAATAAATGCGATTTTATATTTTTTCTATATATATAATTTATCAAATCATGAATGAGTTCTAATGTTATAACACATTTGAATGATGTATCCTGCATTTCAAAACGCAAAATATTATTTCTTATGTGCGATGAAGTTCATGGAGAAAAAATAATAGTACACGTCTGAAATCTTGTTATTGGTCCCAAATATTACAAATCTTGATATCAGCCCCAAATACTAAAGTACCATATTTTGTATTTCTTAATTCATACTTGCACCTCATAATACAAGGTGAACTTGTTGGTAAGCGTTCAGTGGGACGTAGAAGAATAACTTGGTTGAGAAACGTGAGGGAAGCATTCAACTGCACGTGACAGGACCTCTTCCGAGCTGCAGTAAACAAAGTAAGAATTGACATGATGTGGGAGCCAACCTCCGTAATGGAGAAAGTACCTAAAGAAGAAGTCATACTTCATTATTACTTGAAAATTCGAATTTATTAATTAATTTATTTAACAACAATGACAACAGTGATCAACAATGACAACAATGATCCTAAAATGATTGGAAACGGAGAAACAGGCTAATAACCCTTACTATTCCATTCCCGAATTTTGATTGCATATCAGTCCAGAAGAGGTTATCATTCTTCAGCAGATTTTTTTTTTATTGCCATTCTTTTTTTTTACAAACAAGTGAAACAAAAACATTCTTATAATGTTATAACTAATTATAATCTAAACTAATTTAAAAACATATTCAACGAATGTTTTCTTTTATTTTAATATTGAAATAATGGGCTCTCCCAGAAAAGCTAATGCTTGAGCTCTGAAATGTTCAAAATGTTAAAGGTAATTAGGATGGATGTCTAAGACAATTTAATTAGTACCAGAAGAAACAATATGCAATATAAACACTAGAATATAAATGTATGTACAATATAACAATGTAAGCACTAGAACAAAAAGTCAATTAATCTTCTGAAATCTCAAGTACGAAGTAAACTTTCCTACATACCCACTCTCTTATTTCATAAATTAAACACTTAACTTAAAATCAGAAGCACTCAGTTAAATCTAAGCTCAACAAGATCTTTCTAATGCACTTTCAAGTGGGTGGGAGAAGAGAAAAATCCATGAAAACCAACAAATGGAGAGCAGAATTTTTCCAGTATTCCGATGAGTCTGATCAAAAAAAGGAAGTAAAAATAATGGAAAACTAGCAGAGAGAACAAGAAGGAAGCAAGCGCGAATTACCAATTTGGATGCAAATTCACAAATTGAACGTGAATTCGTATTCCACTTAAAAATGTTCAACTTTTTAATTACGTATTCGGACAGTGGGAGAGCTGCCTACTTGTAAAAGAACACCTGAAATCATGCGCGCGCCTGTTAATTTGCAGTTGTCACGAAGTTTCAATCTACGTTTCAATTCCAGTTGAGCTGCAATCAAATTAGAGGCAGTTCGATTATCGCAAAGATTGAATTATCGGGACGTGCGAGATCGCGTCGTGTCGCATCGCAGATCGCGTCGCGTCGCATCGCAGGTCGCTGCTGGTTGCTGCTCTGAACACAGCTAGCTGCCACAGTATTCGATCAACACTTGAGACTTCGCTAATTCCAAATTGGTGTTCCTTCCTGAATGTAACTTAGATTAAACTTTAATTGAAATCAGAATCGAATTGAGATTTTACTTAAAAAGTTTATCTGTAAAAGTCCATCTGTGATATTAACTTATTTTTTCAATGATTCAGACTATATTGTATAAATATTGTAGTAACATTTGTAATGTATTTTTGATGTGATGTTTATGACTTGTGTTAATATTGTATTATATACGATGCATAACATGAAAAATAAAATTGAATTGAATTGAATTGAAAAAGTTTGAAACTAATGGCATTATCCTATTATATTAAACAGGCAATTTATGTATATATTTTTATATTTGGTTATTTATATTTATTTATGGTTATTTATGTCCAACGGATCTCTAAATCGGCTCTGAAGATTTTCACGAAATTTGGAACATAGTTGATTTATGATATAAAAATTCGATTGCACTAGTTCTCATCCCTGGGAAAACTCGCTGAACGACATTAAAAGGATAATTCATCCTTGGAAAAACAGCTGAGATTTTCGTCGTCTGTGGTTGATAAAAAAGTTAGTGGGCGAGTGCGTCTGTGAAAAATCAAAATATCTCATCCCCGAAATTCATAAGCTGATGTATAGCCAGCTGTAAAATATAAACACGATCATTTTAAAGAATTGTGTTCTGCTTATCAATAAATAAAAATGACGAGCGAAGCTCGGTGCCTCGATATTTCATATTATATTTAGAAATCGAAACTGAGGCTGCTCTTGAATAAGTTGCTATAGTGGTTCTGCAGCCAGAGAAAAAAATAATGAATAATTCATTCAATTCAAGATATGTTATTAACAAATTATATTATGAGAGAAATATATCAACAAATGAAAATATGTTTGAAAATAACAAATTTTGTAAAAACTTGCTCTCAGAATCGATTCACATTCACATCATAACAATAAATTAATAGAAAATCATTATCTATACTCTATAGGAGAACCAGTGGATCAAATTCCTTTCTAAAGCAGATGAAATATTTCGGACTATTACCTAGCTATTCTTCTTCTCTTATATATTATGCCGGCTCCGCGTCGGAGATTGGCGATCTGGATTCTATTGACTGCAGCTCGGAACAGAGATGTTGAGTCAATGTTGAACCACTCTCTCAGGTTCTTTAACCAGGATGTTTTCTTCCTTCCAGGCCGGCGTCTTCCTTCAATCTTGCCCTCCATTATCAACTGCAGGAATCTGTACTTTTCATTGCGCATCACATGTCCAAAATACTGAAGCTTCTGAATCTTAATACAGTAAACAACCTCCACTGTCGTCCCAATTCGTTCTAATACCTCAGAATTCCTCACCCTTTCTGTCCATGAAATATGAAGAATGCGCTGATACAAGTATTCCTACTCACCTAACTATACAACTATACTTACCTAACTATTACCTATATAATAATATTACCTGTTTCGGACTATGTAAAACCTTATCTAAATTTGGGAGAGGAATACCACAAGTTTGCCCTATTTTTCCTCTCCATATAATTTTGATAATGAATTTATTTAATCATTCAGAATTACACAACTTACAGAAAAGTACCACAGGCTTATAAGCCCAAAACGGTTCCAATTCTAATTTATTGTATGAATCAATAAATTAATAAAAACATTGATGGATGATATCAATGAAGGAATCAATTACTTATCTTGAAAATATTCTCATCTTTGAAGCTGGAAGTAGTTGAGCTTACAGAATTCTATTTAATCAAGCCGGACTTCTATTCATAATGCCTTTGAAACTTTTCACTCTCACTAGTCCCTGGTGCTGGTTGAGTATGCAGTATGCAGAATGCACCCGGCTCAAGTCAATTTTATGACTGCTACATTCTTATGATTGAGCCGTCGCTTTTGTATTAAAAATGTTACGATCTTTTGATGTCTCTTCACACCTAACAAGCTGAAAGATTTTCGCCAATCTTTCACAGTGATCAGCAGTCGTAAAGTAGAAAACGTGAGAAGATGCTACCAACTATTCTTACTAAAGTTGCAAATGAATTTTGTGTTTCTCTCATTTGATATTAAAATTAGACTATTCTATAGCAATATTATTCGAGCAAATTATTTCGATAATCAGCTATTATAAATGAATTATACTACTGGGCCCTGTTTCTTAAAAATTTAGAAGTCCTGTAATACAGTAACAGCTGATTTTATCGGCTATATTGAGCATGTAATTGGAATGGTGATTCTCCTGTAATACAGGACTTGTAACTCTTATGAAACAGGTCCTTGGTCTACTGTATATTAATCAAGTAATAACGGGGACCGAGCTTCGCTCTGGAGTACAAAACCATAAAAAATGTATAAAGAAAGAAGAAATATTATAATAACATTCATACAGAAATGTTCTATCTAAACACAGTAGATTGAGATCAATTCCCAGAGGAATGCAAAAATTTCCCTCACAAAGGCTCAGTTGCACAAAAACCGGGTAAATTTTAATACTGATTAACTTAACGTGAACCAAATCAGAGAAGACAATTTCAAAAAGATGGATCTACTGGAATTTATCAGGATTGAAAATAACCCGGCTTTTTTGCAACCGGCACTAAGTACCTGATTGAATGATTACAAAAGTTCAACAGCTGAGTCATAATTTTGACACAGTCCCACACACATAACTCACTCACTTCCATCACCAACATAGGACGAAATAATTATTATCAGCTGTTTTTCCAAGGATGAATAATAATTATCCTTCAGCGTGTTTTCTCAGGGATGAGACCTAGTGCAATCGAATCTTTATATTATAAACCTACTATGTTCTGAATTTAGTGAGAATCGTTAGAGCCGTTTTCGAGATCCGGTGAAATACAAACATATAAACATCCAAACATAGAAACAGAAGCTGCTCGTTTAATAGTATAGGATATCAGATTACAGCAGACCTAACCAACTCCATGATCCAAGTAAATTACATGCGTAATATATCTTCATCTCCTACTATCTTCACTTTGGAGATTAAAATTCTTAATCTATGTGATACTGTGAAGCAGTGATAATTACATTGAAATATTGCTATCATTGTTATCTACTCTATACACACTTGAATTAACTGATAATATTTAAGCCTAAATAACGACTGTTGTTGAAGTAGCATGTATAAAATTAATGCCCATAGATATGTGAATTTGTTGGATAAAAAAGAGACAACAAATATGTCCAGTGATACTTTCAATTTACAGATTTACAAAACATGAATTATCTTTCATACTGTATTTTGATTCACGAGTATGGCCCACTGGCGAGTTTATCCAGTGAAATAAGGTAAGGAAGTGCTATTTTGGATCTGCATTTGAAAATAAACTCAGAAACCTTATTTGCAAATATTTATTGACCGCTTCCCACACTCACACGTGGCCTGATTTTAAAAACTTTTTCCATCTGTGCAAAATAATCATTTGTAGCCTTCAAGTTGTTCGTCTTCAGAATTTATTAAATGAGCCAGGGATCCAGGGAAGTTAAACTATAAAATATTATCTACTAAATTGAGCAATGATTTAGAAATAGTTTGGCGGAAGAGGCCAGAAAACAGGAGCTCCGTCGACTAATCGGTTTGATGAGGGGCATTTGTTTTTCAAGAGCGTAACTAAAAATAAAACCAGTGGTCCGTGGAATCACTCGCCTACACAGTCACAGTTCCCGACCTCCCGAACAATTTCATTGGTGCTTACCAAACAGGTGATGGCGAGGGGCGGGGGACTCGTGTTTTCTTTTCAATTATCCTTCGAACAGATTCGACTCAAAAACTTGAAGGACAAACATGATCAGAGGTTTCCAAGATTACAACATTGTTTTTCCATATCGTCTATACTCAGTTCTTATATTCAGTTTGTTTCTATAAAAACTTCACTGATTCTTGAAGGCTCAGTAAATTTTAATGCTCCATATCGATATTGCAAATTGTGGATATTGATGAATTATATCCATAATTTGCTACATCGATCTGGAGCATTAAAATTTACTGAACCTTCAAAATCAGTGAAGTTTTTATAGAAACAAACTGAATATAAGACAACAATTGCAAATATTGATACTTTAATTTATTACAACTATTTGAGATGGAATTCATTGCAACAAGCCAAAGAAACAAAAACTATGACACTTGAGAATGGGATATATTTTGTCAGTGCACTAACACTAAGAGTTATTTTGTCAGTGCACTAAGAGTTAATAATTGAGTTGAATCTCTTGGATGATTGTCTCAATACAAATAACTCTAAAAATTATATTTCAATGATACTTTCAAATCAAAAATCGTACTAAGAAAATAGTAGTGGATTTGCAGAGACTATTATTTCCTTTCATGGAAATGGATTACGTCACATTAAGATACGAAAAGCATTACATTTGGATGGATTTTGGAAGTTTGTTTGGAATTTATTGACTAGATAGTGCACTCCATTGTGAGAGTTCAGGTATACGCATTTTAAACTTCTTAAATTTTGTGAATATTGATGATGTGAAGCTTTTCCAAAATCTGAAGTCTTAACAACTCTCCAATTTTAAATTCAGAATAAATTTCAATGTATATGTTGTGGGGCTTTTCCAAAATCTCATGTCTCTTCAATTCTACAATTTTAACAAAATTATAAATTCTGAATAAGTTTCAATGTATATCTGATGGTCCTTTATCTGTGTTATAAACCACAATGCTCGAAATATCGATTTGAAAATATCGAAAATATGAGGATGGATATAAGATGGATTAGAAGACATGATGATTTAAAAGACTACGATGATTTAAAATACAAAAAAGATGGTGATTTAAAAGACATGCGGTAAAGGTAATTAGCACTAACAATTGAAGAAGTTTTAGGCAATAGCCTGTTTTTTCTTTTCCGATTCTTGTTTTTTTTTTTGCTAACCTTATAAATAAATAAATAAATATATAGTTATACGACATCACTCATCTAGAAATAATCTACAATCTGCAGGAGACATTAACCTTTGCAGACTTGCCCTCTCATAATTTGGAATATTGGGGAGAGAACCCCTAACTCGTATAAAACTTTCTGCAGTAGATCAATATTATTCTTGTATCTTGAACCTAAAAAATGATGGGGGGGGTCTTGATTATTTTAAAATAAATCATTAGTTTAGTTTCAACAAGTTCCGAATACCAATATTTCTAGATTCTTGAGAGATATAGTTCTCTTCCACTTTTACATTATTTGTAGAATCTGAGATTTT
Source organism: Nilaparvata lugens (assembly GCF_014356525.2). Classification (NCBI taxonomy): domain Eukaryota; kingdom Metazoa; phylum Arthropoda; class Insecta; order Hemiptera; family Delphacidae; genus Nilaparvata; species Nilaparvata lugens. The sequence goes on from NC_052506.1 coordinate 9,366,288, forward strand.
TTTTGACTAAAGTTTAGTTATAGTATATTAATCTTGTATTTTGAACCTAAAAAATGATGGGGGTCTTGATTACTTGAAAATAAATCATTAGTTTAGTTTCAACAAGTTCCGAATACCAATATTTCTAGATTCTTGAGAAATATAGTTCTCTTCCACTTTTACATTATTTGTAGAATCTGAGAATTTTTTTCTCTAGATTGGTTATAGTCTAGATCTCTACCAAGAAACTCTTGCAAATTATGTTGGAAGTTTTTCTTGTAGCTGAAGTCATTACACATTCGTCAACACAGAATAGAATAGAATAGAATAGATTTTTATTCCTTTAAGTATAAAAACTATACAATCGGAAACGTCATAATCTTATATGCTTCACAATGATAATCTTACAATGATAATAAATCTAACAGACATTCAATAATAATCACATAATAGGCAATCAAAATATACAAGTCATGACAGTTTATATAATAGTTCACACTTATTCAAGATTTACTCTAAATTCAAATTTGATCAGAAGTAGCTACTAATAGTTACATTGCTCATGTTGAGGAATTCAGTCAATGAGTAAAGCGGATTTTATAAGGATTAGGAGCTCCATTAAAAATAGCAAACAGCAGATGAAATTGCAAGGGTAGAAATGCATTAAAGGGTGAATCAAGATAAAGTTCAAAAAAGTATTTTAGTCTGAAGACAAAGTCAAAGAGCAGGAAAAGATTGGCAAGGTTGGAATCATAAAGAATTCAGAGAGAACCTGTGTTGGTTCCGACTAGTGCCAAACGACAAGCCCATGTAAATTATGATTCAATAATAAAAACTGGGTCACTTTTCAACTGACAAGCTACCTTTCTCGGTATGCTTTTTCAAAACTAAAATGTCATGGTCAAATTGAATTTATAAACGACGTTTACAACTCGTACATAATGTTAAAAGGCTACTCACAGTATCCTAATGCTAGCAGCTACTCTTTTCATAGATGGCTCGTTTTGATAACAGCTCCAACTCACCTGAAATAAACATTATAAAACTATTATTGTTATGGAACGATAAATTGTGAGAAAGCTGGTGATATAAAATATTGAACATGCTTAGAGCTCATTTGCCGCTACAGAAAAGTGAGCAAATGACACAAATATAATATAAACAAACTACGTACATAATGTTTTTACGGAAGTTTTATTATTGATCTATCTAAATTCAAAATTTTTTGTTATATTCTGATTTGTATATTCAAATCAAATCAAATCAAATTGGTTTTTATTATACATGATTTCAGGGTACAAATATTCATATCATACAACAACGATACATCTTCTGCAACCAAACAATCATAAATAAAACTTACAGTTGAACTAAAAAATTAATCATTATAACTAAATCTATTTGCTATTATATCGTAGCTACAGAAAATACATTATATTTTAAAGAACTTCATGAAAACTCTCCACAAAGGCAAAGCCTGTGTGTGGAAGAGGGTCTTGGTGATGATTGGCTAACGTCGGACTGTCCCCATATTTGCATCTATCACATTCTTGGGTAAACCAGGTATTAATATCAGAAAACATTTGAAGTTTCAAGGATTTTAAGTATAAAAGATGTAAACATTTAGAGTTAAATTTGGACTATCATTACACGACATTTGCTTTATACAATGAATGAATTATCACTTCTATATTTGTCCTCCCAATCTTCATTCATATTGATGATTTAGCAAACAGCTAAAAACAAGATTCTACAAATCTCGAAGTATTTTTCTAATTTAAGAATGATTTTTGTGTGTTTTGAATTGTAAATTGAGTGTGTAATCGATGAATTTCAAGTGACACATAACCTAGCTTCATTTGGACTGTTGTATAAATTAGAATTGGAACCGTTTTGGGCTTATAAGCCTGTGGTACTTTTCTGTAAGTTGTGTAGTATTCTGAATGGTTAAATACATGAATGGATAGATTTAGTGTATAAATTGAAATGGACATAACCTACATAATATTTGGACAATTTAAGACAAAATTAGGAAATTGGAGAAGCTTTGGACAATAGCCTGTTTTTATTTTCCGACTACTGTATTGTTTACTCTATCCAATAAATGAATAGATGAATAATCAGGTATTTTTGTGCTACCCCTTTAATTTCAATAAGATAAAAACTAAGGTTATAACTTATCTTGTAACTATTGAGAGTGTAAGCTATTGATATTGGGCCAGTTTGCTCCAGCTTGATAAGATTAAAATTTCTTCGACATTTCTATTAACGCTGTACATTTTTAATGAAGTATAATTAAAAACTGGAATAAAAATAGAAGTAGTCATTTCTCAATGCAATCAATGCTACCTTAGGCTCGCCGCAAAATAGACCCACGCTAATCCATGAAAAGCAACCCACGCCGTGGGAGGTTTTTTAAACCATTGCTATAGAATTATTCATAATCAATCAGCTGACAAGTGGATTATTCATTGCATGTATTACACAGATGTCTAAAGAAGCCTAGCAATGGTTTACAAAACATCCCACGGCGTGGGTTGCTTTTCGTGGATTAGCGTGGGTCTACTTTGCGGCGGGCCTTAATACTGGCTATTGGAGAAATATTTAAAATTCCGATATTTCATAGTTCATTTCAAGATATTATACTAAGAATTTATGTGGGTTGAGTTGAGAAATCCATGATTTCTAACATTTATATGGAATAAGCTAACAATCCAAATTATATTAAGCGAGCAATATCTGTGTATATTTTTAAACCTGGTTATTTAAGTTCAACGGATCTCGAAAACGGCTCTAACGATTTTCACGAAATTTGGAACATAGTAGGTTTATGATATAACAATTCGATTGCAATAGGTCTCATCCTTGGGAAAACTTGCTGAAGGACATGAAAAAGAGGAATATTCATCCTTGGCTGAAACAGCTGTTGATAGTCAAACAGTGAGTGAGCGAGTATGTGAAAAATCAAAATATCGCATCCCCGAGATTCATAAGATGACATATAGCCAGCTGTGAAATATAAACACGATCATTTTAGAGAATTGTGTTCTGTTTATCAATAAATACAAAAGACAAGCGAAGCTCGGTGCCCTGATATTAGATTATTAATTAATTAAATTTTCATACACATTTAAAACGTTCTTTCTTGATCAATTCCTAGGAGTTCCTGTAATCCAGATAATTCAATCAATAAGACAACACAGAAAACAAAATATTTATTACATATTCCAATGAGCTTTAATTATTTAAAACTCGTTTCAAAATTCTATTGAAATTGTAGAATCCAGGAATCATTTGATTTGAATTCAATTCATCCACTCTTATAATCGATTACGCCTAATAATTGACCTAGTGAAGTGAGGTCTAAGATTCAAGTCGACGGTTTGGCATTTCTCTTAATGTTTAAATGTGTTGCGCATTTACGGCGAAACGCGGTAATAGATTTTCATGTAATTTTACAGGTATGTCCCTTTTTTATAATTGCGCGTCGACGTATATACAAAGTTTTTGGAAATTTTGCATTTGAAAAATAATATAAAAGGAAAAGGAGCCTCCTTCATACGCCAATATTGGAGTAAAAATCAGACTATGGAATTATTCATCATAAATCAGCTGACAAGTGATTACACAGATGTGTGGAGAAGCCAGTCTATTGCTGTATTTCCATAAGGTCTATAGTTTCAATCAGGTACTTGTGGATGAGAATACTGCGTGAGGTCTACTGTTCACAGAACTACTACTTTATTATACTACAATTTACCGTGGCATTTTTGTTAGCCTGAGAACACCCAATGACTGCTATCAACGGTATTATCAGTTTCCTATTAGATTCATGTTGAAAAATGTGTTCCAATGAAATAAGTTTATCTCCCGATCGTTCTCATTCTCACGGAAGAGATTGAAACTGAAAGGTGAGCCGAGAACCGAGATGTTTGACTGGCATTCATTCACCGATTGCACGTTGAAACGGCCGTAGGCTGCTGTTCTCTTGAGTTGTGCCACTCGGCCGTACAAGTTGTGGCTGGTGAAGGAGGCTCGTGGGTGGACACTAGTGAGAAAGAGAGAGTGAGGGTGTGAGAGAAACTATCTGAATGTGCAGAGTTGGCCACCGCAACACTCACACTCACTCATTCTCTCTCGCTCTCTCACACACTCTTTATCGCTCTCTCACACACACTCTCTCTCTATTTATTTCTCTCTCACTCTCACTCTCTCTCTCTCTCTCTCTCTCGAGATGTTGGTGATGCCTTCCATTCGTGCCCTAGTAACTGATTGAATTCACAATTGAAATTGAAAAATACATCAAAAATCCCCGTGATGCTAGAAAGTTTTCGCCGACCGTAAATAAATTGTCGGTATCTGATACACGGAGAACATTTATATATTATTTGGTCAATACATTTTCCATTACGATGCACGCTCTCTGGAGAGTTGCAGTTCTGTGGCTTTATTTGGTGTGTTTTATTGAGAACACTTGCTGTTGAATCGAAAGTGTATTCGTCGATTTCTCGCTTTATTACACGATTAAATTCTATAGCAGTTTGATAAATGATTTGAGTTCTTGAGTGAGGCTTAATCGTAGAATCATAGAGGATGAATGGCGTTAAGAGTGGATGATTTCTAGTAGTTCTGTGAACAGTAGACCTCACGCAGTATTCTTATCCACAAGTACCTGATAGAAATCCAGCATACTGCATGTCTGTTATTCTCCCTTTCATTCTTTATTATTCAGTTTTATGTTTAATCATCAACATACATGTTGATTAGACGTGAATATTTGTTATGATAATTTCAGGAGAAATTTTCGGATCCATCGTGAATAGATGTAATCATATTTATGAATGTAATTGATTTTATACGAAACATAATCTACTCCGATAAACTTAATTTTTATCAAAATCCTATTATATTAAGTGAGCAATTTCTGTATTTATCTGGTTATTTTTATATCTGGCTATTTTCATATCTGGTTATTTATGTTTAACGGATCTCGAAAACGGCTCTAACGATTTTCACGAAATTTGGAACATAGTAGGTTTATGATATAAACCAATTCGATTGCACTAGGTCTCATCCTTGAGAAAACTCGCTGAACGACATTAAAAAGATGATTCATCCTTGGAAAACAGATGATAATTTCGTCGTCTCTCGATAACAGAAGACGCGTGTGCCTTCGCGTGTGTGGGGGAGAGACAGAATTATTTCCAGCTGTGTAATCATAATCAATCAGCAAGAAATTTTATCTAGCTAGACAATTTTTAGTTGATTTGATGAACATAATCTGATTTGTTGACATGACATGATAATCCTCCTAAACTAGAGTATATAATAATTTTAAAAGTTGATCATTTGACAATTTCAAGTGATTAGTGAGTGTTATTTTGTTATTTAATTTGGTTTGCATATAATCTAAATTATAATATTTTTGTTTTCAAATGTTTGAACAGAAAATTGGACCTGAATTCAAGTGTATGGAACATAACCTACTTTCTGGACTATTTATAGTGTATAAATCAAAATTTTGGGAAAGAAACAGTTTTGGGCTGTGCCTGTTAGTACTTCTCCAATCATTTTAGAGAATTGTGTTTGATTATCAAAAGTCAATAAAAAATAACGAGCGAAGCTCGATGCCCCAATATTTATATTAATGTAAATAATACCATACGAATTTTATCTACGAGAAACTGATTGTTTCATGGAAAAATTCACTAAAGGATCAAACAGCGCATCTGAAATAATAAAAGTATACTCAACAACTGAGAACAATTGCCGTAGCTCGAAGCTCTGAAACCAGGAAGTCAAAACTGAAGAAGACCTTATTACAAGAAGCACCCATTTTGCAAGACATAATAGAGAACGTTGGAATGAAGAGGAACCACCACCATGGATCAGAGTGACAAGTGTTTCCACTTATCAACTTGAATGATGGAGAGAGGAGACCGGGAAACGCGAACGAAATCGTGACACAGGAGGGCAAGTGCATTACAAAAACGAAGCCTTTGAGCACGACATTAGGTGTAGAGCAGCAGCAGCAAGGGCATGGTCATATTGGTGATTTAGTTGCTGCAAAAAGTTGCTGAGGAATGGAACACAAGCGTTTAATATCTACCTGGCACACTGGTAACGAAGATAGTTCCATTCTGTAGCTGTGACTATATTAATTGAAGAGCAACAACAGCAAGGGCATGGACACATTGGTGATTTAGATGCTGTAAAAAAAGTTGCTGAGGAATGAAACACAAGCGTTTAATATCTATCTGGCACACTGGAAACGAAGATAGTTTCATTTTGTAACTGTGACTGTATTAGTTGAAGAGTAATTACAACAAGGGCCTAGGCAAATTGGTGATTTAGTTGCTGAAAAAAAGTTGCTGAGGAATTGAACACAATCGTTTCCTATCTACCTGGCACACTGGTAACGGAGATAGTTCAATTTTGGACGTTGACTAAATGAGTTGAAAAGCAACAACAGAGTTTCTCTCTTTCTCTCAAGTGTCCACCCAGCACGACATAAGGACGACCTAAGCACGACATTAGGTGTAGAGCAGCAGCAGCAAGGGCATGGTCATATTGGTGATTTAGTTGCTGTGAAAAAAAGTTGCTGAGGAATGGAACACTAGAGTTTCCTATCTATCTGACACACTGGGAGCTGAGATTGTTCAATTTTGTAACTGTGACTATATTAGTTGACGAGCAACAACAGCAAGGGCCTGGGCACATTGGTGATTTAGTTGCTGCAAAAAGGTTGCTGAGGAATGGAACACAAGCGTTTACTATCTACCTGGCATACTCGTAACTGAGATTGTTTCATTTTGTACGGTGACTAAATTAGTTGACGAGCAACAACAGCAAGGGCCTGGGCACATTGGTGATTTAGTTGCTGCAAAAAGTTGCTGAGGAATGAAACACAAGCGTTTAATATCTATCTGGCACACTGGAAACGAAGATAGTTCCATTTTGTAATGTGACTGTATTAGTTGAAGAGTAATTACAACAAGGGCCTAGGCAAATTGGTGATTTAGTTGCTGCAAAAAGTTGCTGAGGAATGAAACACAAGCGTTTCCTATCGATCTGACACACTGGAAACTGAGATAGTTCAATTTTGTAACTGTGACTATATTAGTTGAAGAGCAACAACAGCAAGGGCCTGGGCACATTGGTGATTTAGATGCTGTAAAAAAGTTGCTGAGGAATGGAGCACAAGCGTTTAGTATCTACCTGGCACACTGGTAACGGAGATAGTTCCATTTTTCAACAGTGACTGTATTAGTTGAAGAGCAATAACAACAAGGGCCTAAGCACATTGGTGATTTAGTTGCTGCAAAAAAGTTGCTGTGGAATGAAACACAAACGTTTTTTACCTATCTGACACACTGGTAACGGAGATAGTTCAACTTTGGACGGTGAATGAATTAGTAGACAAGCAATAACAACAAGGACCTAAGCACATTGGTGATTTAGTTGCTGCAAAAAAGTTGCTGTGGAATGAAACACAAGCGTTTTCTACTTATCTGACACACTGGGAACGGAAATTGTTGCATTTTGGATGGTGACTATATTAGTTGACGAGCAACAACAGCAAGGGCATGGACACATTGGTGATTTAGTTGCTGCAAAAAAGTTGCTGAGGACTGGAACACAAGCGTTTACTATCTAACTGACACACTGGTAACGGAAATTGTTGCATTTTGGAGGTGACTAAATTAGTTGACGAACAACAACAGCAAGGGCATGAACATATTGGTGATTTAGTTGCTGCAAAATGTTTCTGAGGAATGGAACACAAGCGTTTAATATCTATCTGGCACACTGGGAACGAAGATAGTTCCATTTTGTAACGGTGACTATATTAATTGAAGAGCAACAACAGCAAGGGCATGGACACATTGGTGATTTATATGCTGTAAAAAAAGTTGCTGAGGAATGAAACACAAGCGTTTAATATCTACCTGACACACTGGTAACTGAGATGGTTCCATTTTTTAACAGTGACTGTATTAGTTGAAGAGCAATAACAACAAGGGCCTAAGCACATTGGTGATTTAGTTGCTGTAAAAAAAAGTTGCTGAGGAATGGCTCAAGCGATTTCTACCTATCTGACACACTGATAACGGAGATGGTTCAACTTTGGACGGTGAATGAATTAGTTGACAAGCAATAACAACAAGGACCTAAGCACATTGGTGATTTAGTTGCTGAAAAAAAAGTTGCTGTGAAATTGAACACAAGCGTTTCCTATCTAACTGACACACTGGTAACAGAGATAGTTCAACTTTGGACGGTGAATGAATTAGTTGACAAGCAATAACAACAAGGACCTAAGCACATTGGTGATTTAGTTGCTGAAAAAAAGTTGCTGATGAATTGAACACAAGCGTTTCCTATCTACCTGGTACACTGGAAACTGAGATGTACCATTTTGTACGTTGACTAAACTAGTAGTTCTGTGAACAGTAGACCTCGCGCAGTTATAAACCACAGTCTCCTGTAATACCATCAGAGTAAATTCTGTCCTGTCCTATCGTGTCGGCGAGATATCGGTGTATAAACAGCTATGCTGCTATAATCAAAAGCTTACCGAGTTGAAAGAAGAGTAAAGTAGGGAGAAAATACTGTATTACTCCAAGTTATCAATTGCATGCCTCATTGCATGCAATTAATAGTCAACACAACAGCTATGTTTTCAATGAGATATTGAATTGCATGCAATTTATAATCCACTCGACAGCTGATTTATGGTGCATAATTCTTTAGTCTGATTTTTACTCTAATATTGGCGTATGAAGGAGGCTCCTTTTCCTTTTATATTATCCTTGTAATGCAAAATTTCCAAAAACCTTGTACATACATCGACGCGAAATTAAAAAAGGAACTTACCTATAAAATTTCAAGAAAATCTATTGCTGCGTTTCGCCGTAAATGCGTAACATAAATAAAAACATAAAAACATAAAAAAGAGAAATGCGAAACTGTCGACTTGAATCTTAGACCTCACTTCGCTCGGTCAATTAGTTGACGAGCAACAACACAAGGGCCTGGCCACATTGGTGATTTAGTTGCTGCAAAAAGTTGCTGAGGAATGGAACACAAGCGTTTCCTATCGATCTGACACACTGGAAACTGAGATAGTTCAATTTTGTAACTGTGATTGTTCAATTTTGAACGGTGATTTAATTAGTTGAAGAGCAACAACAGCAAGGGCAAGGACACATTGGTGATTTAGTTGCTGCAAAAAAGTTGCTGAGGAATGGAACACAAGCGTTTCCTATCGATCTGACACACTGGAAACTGAGATAGTTCAATTTTGTAACTGTGATTGTTCAATTTTGAACGGTGATTTAATTAGTTGAAGAGCAACAACAGCAAGGGCAAGGACACATTGGTGATTTAGTTGCTGCAAAAAAGTTGCTGAGGAATGGAACACAAGCGTTTACTATCTACCTGGCATACTAGAAACGGAAATTGTTGCATTTTGGAGGTGACTAAATTAGTTGACGAGCAACAACATCAGCAACAAGTGCGTTCTGTTGTTGAGTAAGGTTGTTGTTGATGAGGACAGCACTGGCCTAGTGATCCATTCGAGAGGCAATTTGCGGTCTACTTGGGAACGGAAGCATCACTTCCGGGATTCAAGAGACGCCCGGCTTGTTGACAATGTGTCCACTGTCCACAGATGACAATGCAACTTTCAATTCGGCTACCACAAGGCCTACCTATTCAAAGACATTGTCAGCCTTGTATGTGCCAAAATCAATATTCATCGACTTCGTAGCCCAGTTTTGAATAGATTCTTCATAAAAGGAAGCTAAGATTGAAACTATTGAATACAATCAACAGAAACTGAATTCTATAACACTCAGATGAAGCGGTTGCATATTTTTAGCTAATGATGCCCACAAAAATACAGTGTCCCAAAATTAAAGTGCCAAACTTCGGGAATAGGTTCTATGGGTCAAAACAAAGAGAAAATTTAGAATAATTTTTTCCCCTAAAACGCTTCGTTTACGAGATATTCGCCATTTCGTATTTTTTACAAAATAATTTTTATCTTCAAAGTTTTCTAACCGATCGCTATAAAAATTTGTAGGTATGTTCAAATAGGAGAGATAAGCTGTAGAAAAAATATTCAACTTTTTCCAATTCCAAAATTCAAAATGGCGGCCATTTTAAACTTACAATCCAAAATTGCGGGAGAACGGTGATAGATAGAGAAATTTACCAAGAACAAACTTGTTTAGGGAATTTTATTTACAATCATTCAACACAAAAAAATGAGAATTGGATAAAGCATAATTTTGGGACACTTTGTATAAGACTTATTATAATTGCATTACAGAGTTCCTGGTTCCTTTGAGAGATTGGTTTGCAATGAAAATTAACATCTTCACTAATAAAATAGATCCTAAAGAAGTGATATCTCTCTAAAGCTGGGTGATAGTAAAGTACCGTTTCGACAATCCACCGTACAGTCCCGACCTTGGTTTGCACTGCAGAAAAATATAAACTACACATGTTGAAAACCAGTGAATAAATTGGACTATTATATCCTTATAACCAGTAAAAGGAACTATTACATCCTCTTTGCTTGACCTAGCGACTACTTCCCTTCTTGCACTTGAGACAGGGAACAACGTTTTGTAACTAAAGAGGTCGTTGAAGAGCGTTGTTATCAACTGGTTGTCAACATAGACATAGAGACTCTACATCTCTACAAGATAAATTAATAGAAACAATATAAAAATCTTGTGGTACCCTTCATTTTTTTAAAAACTTTGAAATAGTTCAACAGAATATTTTTAAAAATAAAGGGTACTTCAAGATTTTTATATTGGTTTTATTAATTTGTTGAAAAGTAACACATGTGAGTGAAATGTTTTTATATCTACAAGATTCTATGCACTGGAGTCAAGGAATGTATGGAAAATGGTCTACAGATGAAATGGAACACAAGCGTTTACTGACTGCCTGGCACACTGGGAACTGAGCATTTAATTGGGATTTTCGTTCAATAATAAGTATGAAAAATGTATGAGAACAGAGATAATGCACAATAGTGAAGTAGGTTTGTAGCTCAATACATGTGTTTCTTAAGGTGCCTACAGATTTACGCGCCGCAAACATGAGCAATTCACTTTTAATCAGCTAATGCCAAGCTTTTTATATCTGTATCTTACCGTTTCTGTAAAAATACAGATATAGTCAGCTGATTAAAAGTGAATTGCTGCTCATGTTCGCGGCGCGTATATCTGTACGCACCTTTATGCCTTCAATTTTCTTTTAGGTCCTTACTTTTTATAAGCCTCATAGAAAAGAACTCACTGACAAATTATTGATAGTCGAATTACGCTATCAGATCCATCATTGGAGTCAACTGGAATTATAATTGTAGTACAAAACTACATCAGTAATTTACATTGTAAACTGATGAATTAACTGGATTAGATTAGATTTCTTTATTTATGTATGTTACAATATTTACTGGCTTATACACTAATTTACATTAAATGACGGTAATGCTAATTGTTCAACGAATTTTACAAAGAATGGATAATTAATCAATGAGAATAAAGATTAAATGCAATTAGAGTAACGATAGTATAATATTGTAATGAACTTCATAAATCGGCGGTGTTTCAACAAATAATTGTCGAAAAATAATATAATAATAATAAAATAATATCCTTCCCATCAACACACGACCGGGTTGTGATGGAATAGAGCTGTTGGGAATATTATAACATGTGAATATGTGATTTGAATCTTGGAAATGGGATGAATGGATAAGATGGATGATATTATTTTACAGATCACTCCCGTGTTATCGGATGGGCACGTTAAACTGTCGGTCCCGGCTGAAGTATGACAGTCGTAAGGCCCATTGACGGCTTAAATTATATATTCAGGCGGTGGGACCTTCCCGCAAGGGACTCCCCACCAACAAAAGCCATACGAATTTACTTTTTTTTAGAATGAGTAATAGTGAATACAATATTGCATTAATGATTCAAAATAGATAAATGGAACAAACGTTATAGGGTGTGATTTGAGTAAGATTTCAGAAATTGATTGAGTAATATTTACGATATACAATACTAAAGAACAGAAAATGTTGAGATGAAATGATGAATATGTATTATTATGGACCTGAGATTCCTGAAAATTAGTGGGGTTAAACTTTTCGCGAAAAAGTTCCGTCTACCTCTGGACTTGCAATTAACTAATTATCTTCACTCAGTTGAATTATTCAACTGTAAAAATAATGGGACAATGCTGATAATATGTTCCAATTCCAATCAATGAGGAATGAGGATAACAGGGTGAGTGTCTCTGCCACCATCCACAAATTGGTCACTTACAATCACTTGGAATATGATGAAAATTTAATATGAATTATATGGTGTGATTTTGGCAGTTTGGATTGACAGTTTACAGAATCGAACATGTGAAGCATGATACCCGTCAATTCCAGTCCAATTATTTTTAATGGCTGTCTGTTAACGCTCATGATATTGTTATCGTACTTCACAACCGTAATCTGGTTTATCATTCATAATGACTTCATGCAAAATTTTAGTAACGAGAAAAGGGATTCAGTAACGAGCAACTTTTCCTCGATCAAATATTTCTGAAGCATCATATAATCTATTTATAAAATAGAATACAAATTGTAATGTAACCGTTCAAGTTACATTACAATTTGTATTCTTGTTTTTTAATATTTCATTAATTTTAAAGGGTACTATAGTTATTCTATTTTATATATACAAGAAAGTAGCCCTGATTCATACATTTTAAATCATAGAATCTATTTACATATTTGAGAGTAAAAGTTAAACTACAAATGTATTTCTACTATCACTTTCTGTGTAGTTGACAGGTTGATATTGTGGAAATTATTCATATTGAATGAAAAAGACTGAGAAATTGTCAAAAAACCACTGATTTATTGATAATTAGAAAGACCGGTTTCGGTTATAAACCAGAGTTTATCAGAGATTGACAATGGTGTAATAACCGAAACCGGTCTTTCTAATTATCAATAAATCAGTGGTTTTTTGACAATTTCTCAGTCTTTTTCATTCAATATTTCTACTATGTTGAATAATAACAAATATTCCATTCAAGTTCACTACTAATCAATGAAACTCATACAAGATGAGACTAAAGTTTAGGTTATATTCCAGAATATTCTATAATGAGAAGTATTTTCCACGTATGCGAGCCTACAAAGCATGTGGATAGGTGTAATTTGGTTCGTCTTGCTATAAAAATTATCATTATTAAAAATAATTATAAAAAATTATCATTTTGGATACCTTCCTCCTCTTATTAGGTTCCATTTATTAGGAAAAAGTGTAATAAACAGTTACTATTAGACTACAAATCAAACTTAAATAAATTTTTTTTTTGAAGCATTTTATTTATCTATTTATTTATTTGAGATACATATGAGAACGCAAGGATAATATCCCATAATTGCTCTCTTAACACATAATACAAGTAAATCAATTGAAAATGAAATATTTAATACAAATATTGAAAGAAATGAAAACAACCAACACTGACACTTTTCACACAAACACTGAAAGCATTCAAACTTACGGTTGCTGGTGAGATGTTGTGATATCTATCCATGATGAAAACACTGAGATGTTGTCAAAAATATCACTTATTTATTGTAACATAACAAATATGTTCCAGCACCAATGATGTCATCTTTAGAATTTGAATTTTTCACACTAAAGACGACACCATTGGAGTTGTAACATGTTTCTAATTTTACAATTAATTGGTGCTATTTTTGACAAAATCCAAGTGTTTCATTCTAGAAACTGTTGGTTATTTCAAAATTGTAATGAACACAATTTTTATGGCATATATACTCATTACTATATATATTTGTGCATTTTTATGAAAACATGTACTAATAATTCATGAGCCTAGCATTAGCCTAGAATTAGAGTGTCATCACTGTACTTCCGTGTGTAGTTCTATATTAAAAAATAATAATATACTCGTAATTGAATAAAAACACAAAAATGTTGTCAAATTCTACACTGTTTTATTTAGTACACACGACCAAGGTTTCGTGACTACACCGGTCACATTTTCAAGTTGACTAAAGATAAAAGGTTAAGGTAAATAATTTTAGCTTTAGTCAACTTGAAAATGTGACCGGTGTGGTCACGAAACCTTGGTCGTGTACTAAATAAAATAGTGTAGAATTTGACAACATTTTTGTGTTTTTATTCAATTATGGAACGGTTCTACAATATTGACAATGACTCAGTCGAATTTTTATTAATAATATACTCCATAATTTCAAATGTTCTGCTCTTGAAAATAATACTGAAGCATCTAAATTTGAAAATCTACTTTGTGAAAATACTTGGACTGAACGTTTTGTGAATTGAAGAACTACAAGACTTAACTTATCTCGGACTATGTATTATCTGAATTTGGAAGAGGAATAGCACAAGGTTACCTACCTTATTTTTCCTCTCTACATTTATTTTGATAATGTACTTATTGTATAAATGATACGGAATGACTTTGTGTTATCTAAATTTGGGAGAGGAATAGCACAAGAATACTGTTATTTTGTATCCACATTTTTAACAAGGATGAACATTCATCGCAAAAACCAGTAAAACAATATTCAAACACTGACACCCACGCAGAAAAATAAAATACTAGAAGAAGCGAAGCAGGAAGAAGAAAATGGCAAAAACAACAGTAATAAGCTTGAGCAACATAGTGTGCGAACTCTGGAAAACGTGCCAAAAGGCTCAAAGTTGAGAAGAGACATGTTCATCAGTTATATGATTGACAGACAGTCGTCGAACGTCTGACGGACTTGTTTGTGAAATGAGAGCGCATATGCGCTTGCATTTGAGCTGATCGCCCTACACTCGCTCTTGTTAAGCTAACAAACGCAAAAAGCAGCAATTAAAAGCTAACAAACGAGAAACGAGGACAATTATAAAAGGCATCTCTTGCCAAAATATCCCCCAGAGCTGGAATGGCTCAGAGATGTCACATCATAGACACAATACACTGGGTTCACATCCGACAGAAATACACTTAGAGCAGTGCTATGGGCTAATTACTGTCTTAAAACCCCGCGTAGTTATGTAGGAACAAAGTTGCTATTATTGACGTTAGGGACTGTTCCATCAGCCCAAATAAAAATAAAAGTGATACAAATAATATAATTCACTATTTTTTTAATAATCCAAATATTGATCAATTTCTGTTTTTCGGTACAATAAAGAGAAATTGTTATTATTATATATCTGGTTATTTTCATAACTGGCTATTTTTATTTTCATATCTGGCTATTTTTATAACTGGTTATTTATGTTTAACGGATCTCGAAAAAGGGCTCTAACGATTTTCACGAAATTTGGAACATAGTAGGTTTATGATATAAAGATTCGATTGCTCTAGGTCTCATCCTTGGGAAAACTCGCTGAACGATATTAAAAGGATAATTATACATCCTTGGCTGAAACAGCTGTGGATAGTAAAAAAGTGAGTATGTGAAAAATCAAAATATCGCATTCCCGAAATTCATAAGATGACGTATAGCCAGCTGTGAAATATAAAAACGATCATTTTAGAGAATTGTGTTCTGTTTATCAATAAATAGAAATAACGAGCGAAGCTCGGTGCCCCGATATTGTAATATAATAAAACATATATATAACATTTATTTCCGTATTTAATACTGAAATTGCTCACTTAATATAATAGGATATTTAATTATAATAGGATGATTTAGTGAAGTATTATTATTTAATTTGGTTTTCAACTTTCCTAAATTCTAAATTCCTAGTTTATAAATATTTTGGACTCAAAATTGGACAAAAATCGTGAAGTGTGTACATTACCTATTTTTGGACAATTTTTATCTGAATTTGGGAAAGGAACAGTTTTGGGCTTTAAGCCTGTTGTTCCTTTCCCAATCATTCATAGTTGAGAATTATATTGTATCTATCAATGTATGAATAAATAAATAAATAACTAAATGAATAAATAAATAAATAAATAGAAAATGAATAAATAGTTGAATAAATGAATAAATAAAAACAAAATACCATAGTAACCTTTTTTCAGAACAAGGTACTGTAGTATTATACTTTTACAAAAAAAATTAAAGAGAATATACGAGACATAGTATCCTTTTTTCAAAAAGTTTTTTTTTAAAAAGGGACCTTTCGTATTATATTTTTTACTATATTTTTACAATTTTCATTATCATACAAGAATGAGGAAAGGAAGAAAACTTTGTATCAATATAATTTACGCCGTTGTCGCAATTGTTCAACAGGTGATAAAGGCTAGGAGTTTATTCACATACATTTATATTAATCATTGATAAGAGTTCAAAAATGAAGTTTCGTATAGGCTACTTCCCAAGCCTTGGCTTACTCTGAATGATTTTCTCTCCTCATTAATAATAATGTACTACACAACGATTACACAACGAGGATTTCACCTTACAATCAGAGAAAACTAATATAATCACTGTGACCTATGATTTCTTTAATCACAATTAGTGGAAAACGAGGATACTACAAAGAGGATACAGAGGATACAGATACAGTGTGGGTGAAAAGTCCGAGAACGGCTCATAATTTCATACACAAAGGTAATTTGATGGTGGGTGTGATTGAAGATCCTACTCAAATTCAAATACTACTTTACTATGACTTATCGGTTTGACTTATTCGGTATGACATGTGCGGTTTTCACCATTCATTTTTTCTTGAAATTTCATATCGAAATCATGTAGCGCATGACCACCTTCCTATTTAAAAAAATAGAATTGCATTCAATATGGCGGATCCAAGATGGCGGACCAGATTTTTGATGTCATAGTATTTTCAATTTGAGTAGGATCCCCAATCACACCCACCGTCAAATAACCTTTGTGTATGAGATATTAAGCCGTTCTCGGACTTTTCACCCATCCTGTATACCTGGACCTTTCAACCGTTCTTTTGTTCATCAACCTTCCTTATATGGATCACGATCATTACCTTTTCCACAACAATATGATTTATCCATTTGATACTACACGAATGAAATTAATGTGACTGGGAAATTAAAGGGAGAGACAACAGTTTAATAGGCGATTACACTACACTAATTTCGAATTAATCATCTTGAACATATACTATCAGAATACCCTGGTAGTTAGGTGTATGCTCGAACTGCAGGTAATTCTGACAATGCAGAAAGCGTAGACTTCATTAACTGGGAGACTGGCAATTCGGTACTAGCTGGTATATTACCTATGGTTATAATACACCATCAGGCGCCGCTATACGAGCTCTCCAAATCGGGTATATTGATGTCCAACATGGTGACTATTAATTAATTACTTGCAAACTGCAGCAGAATGACGGGCAAACCTAGTAGGGGTAACAAAGACAGTAGTAGTAGAGCCCTCCTTGAGAGGGACCTTCGGCGGGGGCGGGGACCACTACTGTAGTACAGGTGGCCTATCAAGTCCAAGTAATTGCTTCTAGTAGTACTGTCCCACAAATGGTGGTTGCTACGTCTACCATCATACTGATACTCCCACTTCAAATTGCCTCCACATTAATGGATCTTATAAGAGCATCTATTAGGTTGAAAGCCTAGTTGAATCAGTGGTTGCACTAAGGGTAACACGATCAATAATGAAATGTTTCACAATATTCAACTATTACGACATGCATCTAATGATCAAATGCATCACGACAATAGTTATCTAAGATAAGCTATCTACAAAATTATGAATATAATAATTATACTAAGAAAATGATATTGATGATTAAAATGATAAAATAATAGATGGAAATTACTGAGATATTGCAATTATTCAAATGCTAATGAATTAATAATATTACAGATGGAATTTAATGGAGAATGCATTTTTTGGATAGTAGTTCTCATCGAATTTCCATCTAGCTGTTAACCCTGTTGTCAATGTCTGCAGTTGCAGAAGTCTTCGGGGCGATTTACAGCATTTATTTAGGATTTTCGTCAAATAATAATTATGAATTAATAATTATTCTCGTGTTTCGGATGGACACGTGAAACCGTCGGTCCCGGCTGCCTAAAAAGCAGTTGTTAGGTCATGTCAGAGGCCCTGAAATTGATCAGTTGCGACCTGAAAACTCTGACACCAAACCTGAGCCAGCCAGGTTACACGATATTATTATTATTAAACGAAAACCCAAATTAAATGCTGCAATTCACCCCTAAGACCTTTGCTTTTGAAAATATTGACAACAGGGTAAACAGCTAGATGGAATTCCTGACCTGCAATTAGGAGGTACTGGGTTCGATTCCCGGGCTGACAAATAATTTTTGAATAGTAGCGCTCATCGAATTTCCATCTAGCTGTCTACCATGTTGTCAATATTCACAGTAGCAGAAGTCTTCGGGGTGAATTGCAGCATTTAATTTGGATTTTAGTTTAATAATAATTATTGATAAAATAATACTTGATATTGGGAATTGAGCTGATTTAACCCACTAAAAGACTGTTGCCATGTGAACAATTCCATCAACCCTTAGGGCCGAAAAACACGAGGCGTTTAATCAGACAAGTCGGCATATCACTACAAGACAGGAAGCTTTCCGATTGGTTGGCGCATCGAGAATCAGCCAATCGGAGTGTAATGACAGGACAGGGAGCTCTCCGATTGGCTGATTGGGTTGGCGCATCAAAATCAGCCAATAGGAGTGTCATGACAGGACAGAAAGCTCTCCGATTGGCTGATTTGGTTGGCGCATCGAGAATCAGCCAATCGGAGTGATTCCTGTCCTGTCATGCCGTGCTGACTCGTTTCAAAAAATAGTCATGTGTTTCAGCCATTTCTCAATATATTAGATGGTGCATGGTGACAATCTCCTTTAATTTACATTATTTGATTATTTAAAATTCCTACAGTTTTGTCTTATAATTTTAATGCTGCAAAACTAATGAACTTTTTGTGTAGTTGAGAAGTTGATATTGTGGTAATTATTCATATTATAAATAAAAATACTAAGAAATTGTCTATCTATCAATAAATCTGAGGTTTTTGACAATTTCTTAGTATTGTTATTTAAAATCTTATGTAGATTACTTCAATCCCTAATATTTCAACTAATTTTCCATGAACTATCAATATACATACATACTATCCCATACAATATACTATCGAGATACATCCCTGAGTCGATTGCTCATCATATGATTGAAGTAAGACGTTTTTGACAACAGTAAAAGCCATGATTAGAATAGAATAGAAAAATCTTTATTTATGAGACATGTACAAATACATATGAATAGCGTCAGTTTAAAATTACATATAAGTCTCAACTTATTCACCAAGTGGATCTTATTAGCATCCTTCCTGGCGTATTTTATTAAAAAATATTCTCAATTTGTAAATTTTTCTTCTGTCGTCAGCTCAATTACAAAAATGTATAAATTAATTTAATTTAAATTAAAAATGTATAAATGTATAATTTAATTAATTAATTAATTAAATTAATATAAATTAATTAATGTATAAATTAAGGGATATACTTTTCAGAATTTTTTTCTTACCTATTTCAGGACGCCGTGCTTTTTATGAATTAAATTAGGGAGAGAGAGAGAGAATTTTCTCTTACCTGCAACAGAAAAATATACAATTATTTTCCTCGTCAACTAAATTTTGTTCAAAATAAACAAACTGTGAAGAGTTTTTGAAAAGAAATGTAACTCTGTTACAAAATTTTCACATAGACCAGTATATACAGAATGTTGGAGAATGTTTATTATAGAATGTAGTAACAGTTTGTAGCATTCAAAGTTTTATGTAATTCAAGTTCAGTATACTTTCTTGTGCATATCATTTATCATTGCCATATACTGTACGATAGGTATGGATTGAAACTTGGAATAAATTTAAATAAAATGTAGAATAATCACTACATACTACTGTAAACACTGTAGGGACGTTAGTGGTTCGCAAATCAATATAAAAGCTGTGTGGCTTTTCAGCGCGAACAATCCTGGCTAAAACGATTGCGGTACTGGAATACTTTTCAGTGACGGTGAAAAAAGTCTGAAAATACTATTCAGCCACTTGCCAGTGGAAACGAGCATTCGCAGAGAGTTTGTCCGCATAGGTTGTGTTTGCACAGCGAGCTGCCTATATAGTTGCCTAGTAGTTGCGTGTGAATGGGGCACAGATCAAAGCAAAGCTCAGTTTGCGGTGGAGAGCCGTGTTGGGCCCATACCAAGTCTTGATTCAGACCAATCTGTGTATGTGTGTGTGTGTGTATACTTTGGCGACTTTGAAGGCAACTCCAACTAGACCAAGTGCAAATAAAACCAGTGCC
The DNA here is from genome assembly GCF_014356525.2 of Nilaparvata lugens. NCBI lineage: Eukaryota > Metazoa > Arthropoda > Insecta > Hemiptera > Delphacidae > Nilaparvata > Nilaparvata lugens. The sequence goes on from NC_052506.1 coordinate 9,386,640, forward strand.
TGCTCAGTGCTAACCCCTATATGCTCACAATTCATTTAAATATTTCATTAATAAGACACCAAAGGAATTTACACGGTTATCACATCAACTGTTTACAAGATAATGAAACTAAGCCTAACATTATGTTATGTCATTTTATAAAAATTGTACACGTGAAATTCTAACCTTATCTTGGACTTTGTCACCTATAAATTTGGAAGAAGAATATCACAAGGACTACCTTATTATTTTATCTTTCAATGTTATTACATTAGTGTCATTTGCATTGTAAATAAATAAATAAAAATAAATTGTGTTACAGTATGAATATTTGAAATTGTTGTAATTTTAATAGTTGATAATTGATTCATTTTGTAATATTGAGTAACTAAAACAATCAAGACTTTAAAGAGTAAATTAAAAAGATTATTTCAGAATAAAAAAATCACAAAAACAGTTTATCTAAAGATGTGTTTTTATTTATAAAATTTGATTCAGTTGAAATTCAAATTCAGTGATGACCCAACAACTAATAGTCCAGTCAATATAGACATAAAAAAGGGGGTGTGTTTGCAATTAATATTGTGGTTCTGATTTTTTAATATATTATTTGGGTACATAAGAGAAGTCCAGAACCAATTTCTACATGCAAAATTTCCTTGTGCTAAATACAGGATTGCCCAAAAACCTCGTATTTTCGACTCATTTTCCAGTTTTCAGCTATTTCTGCCAAATCTCGTAATCGGACAGAACGATTTGCTCTCGTCTTTTCTAGATTATGAAATTCTGAATAAAATGAGATCATTCGGAACTCTCTATCTCTAATTAGTATTGAGGTATGATTTTTCAAAAATGAGTGAAATTTGAAGAAAAAATCAATTTTAATGAATTTTAGTTTTTGATCAACAATATCTTCCGATTGTTACCATTAAGATGTATAATTCAAAATCCCTCTGAGCGTATTTTTGTGCTCTACAATCTGCGATCAGGTAGAGCGATCTATCTCATATAGATTTCCAGGTACACCTGAAAACAATGCTCCTTCTATTGTGAAAAACTCCTAATTTTCAGCTTCAACCATCATCACCAACTATATTGTCCTCACATTGATATTTCGCACAATGACATAAGGTCATGAGATTATGTTCTATGAGAGTCACCCTTCAGATGCACTTCATTTCAGTATTTCCTAGTGGAGAGGCGCGCTTAAGGAAACCTCAAGGATCAAAATTTCAAACACTTATAACTTTTGACACAATGCTCAGATTCATCGTACTACACTTCATTCTCCTCGGCTCGTCAAGGCGGTCCAAAATCATGCACATTACATTCAACCCCTATATGCTCACAATTCATTTAAATATTTCATTAATAAGGCACCAAAGGAATTGAAGGCGACAAATGGAAAATTTATTGTTTGGAAAATTTTTATAAAATGATTCATTGGAATGTTAAGATTGAAAATTTTATCGATATTTAGGTAAAGATTTGTGAGAAACTCAAATAGTTTTATATATTGTCACCTGGTCATATGGTACATATAATATGAATCATATATTTATCTCATATTGATCAGGATTTAAGAGTTTTAAATTGGAAAAGTTTAATGAACAGTGTTTTTGTCTTTGAACAATCTTTGTCATCGACAGAAGGATTGTTTATTTCATTTGTTGTCAAAATTAACGTAGCTTCTCTTTTGTTTTTAATAACAAACGTGCCGCTTGTGCAACTGATAAAATTATGTACTTGAAATGGCTTTCATGTTTGGCATTGACTGAGTTATATTTAATACCCAAAATTTTACTTTTGGTCGGTGTGTGAGCTCGTTCGTTAGGACTGTGAGTAAAGTCCGGCTGTTCTGGTGAAGGGGATAGATTTTGCTCTTGTTTTATAATACAGTTTTCCTGTCGCAGTTCGGGCAGTTTAAAGAGAATTGTATTATTGAATAGGACGAGATCTGAACCCATTTCATTGGATCAGTTATTTTGATTTTTAATTAATAATTAACGCCACGAAATACCAGTGGATGCCAAAGTGGGAAGCTATTTCAAAAAGGTAGGTGACTACTGAGTCATTGTTCTTAAATTTTTCATAACCACAAACATTGAATCCTCATTAGCAGCAAAGCGAGTAGCCCCTGAAATATTCATCTGATTCTTATTATTTCGTAATTTCTAATTATAATTCTAATTTTGTAATAAATAATTTATTGTTTTGTTTTAAATATCAAAAACCTCTACGATCTTTTCTTGTGTTTTTTTTTTCATTTTCCCACCCTTACATATTTGGTGAAGGCAAATATCGTGCTTACAATATATATCTGAAGTTAATATTGTGAGATTATCAACATTTCAAGCTCAGCACTACGTAGGAAACTCGCTAATAAACTTTGATAAAACAATCAGAAACTCTTGCCAGCTCTCCCAAAGTAGCAACAGTAATAAACAGATTTTTCGCTGTGAATCAATAAACAGGATTGGATGGTAGGGGAAGGTAATAGTGGAAGTCTGTAGCCGTGCGTTTCTCGCACCTCGCCGGATAAAAGCCGTAGATGAATAAATCAGCAACCGTGAAAGGCTGATTATTTATTCAAGGGCGGCTTTTACTGTGCATTGTCTCCGGCGATGACGACTTGGAATAGGAAAATCAACAGCACATCCAGATCAGCGCCGGAACAGCCAACGGCTGAAAAACCTCCAAGAAGCATCTTCGCCGAGTGCCTGACTGACTACTGACTGACTACTGACTATCCTGCCTGACTGACTGCCAGGACTGGGAACAGACTGCTATTCCGATTCCGAACGTGCAAGCAAGTCGTGCCTCGAAGCCTCACCAGGATGATCAGTGAATACGGAACAACTACTAATCTTGCAAGCCTTCACTTGCAAACAAACGTACAACTTTCGTGAAAACACCTGCCGTTTCTCTTCTTCACAATGCGGCTGCAAACTTTCTTCTACGATTCAGTGTTTACTCACATTCGTGAAGAATGAATGAATGATTCGTCAATGTATCTGAAATTCTTAATCTTGGTTTGGAAATATGTTTCTGTAATATAGTGACTTTAAAGTGGAACTAATCATGATTAACAACAACACACAAATAATAAAATTATTATAGAGAGACAGATAGATTTATGGATTGCTTCTTCACATCCTAGGATAAGTAGTGATTTCTTGTGATATTGTAACTAGGATAAGTTCACAATCATTCAAGAATGTCTCCTTTGTATTTTATTATCTCGTATTTACTTACTTTTTTTACTTTCCTTCTTTGTAATGTTCTTCAAATTGAGATGTTAATAGGAATCCACCAATTTTATTAATAATTTTCTTTTTAGTAACACTCGGCCCCTGCGCTCAGGTTTTTAACCTTTTCAGGGACTTTCCGTATTTAATAATAATACTATTTTACTTTTAACTTATTTTGTTAATTGTCAATTGTATTTATGTAATTATAGACATTCATGTATGCATTGTATGAAGGAAAAATAAATAAACTATTATTATTTTAAATTACAGTATGGTTGATTCAATTTCAGTTAGCCTACTAGTATGTTGATAATGAATTCCCTAATATTATGCTTCATTCTATATAGATTTCTGGTAATTGGTGAATTGTAACATTCAATTCTCACTTCTGATCAGTTTCCAAATGATAGTTATTGTAATAGAACCTCCCATATTCATATGAACTTTCAGGCTTATAAATCTACAGACATGTATAAAACAAAAAACGAATAAAGAGAAAAATTCACTTCTAAATGTAGTTTCAAAGCTGGCTGATGAAACAGAACATTACTGTGGGTAAAGACCTTGGAGAAATGGAGTACAGTATTTTATTTACTATTTATTATTTACAATACAAATGACACTGATTTGATAACATTGGTAGATAAAATGATAAGGTAGTGCTTTGTCTTGTGCTTTTTTCTTCCAAATTTATAGGTGACAAAGTCCAAGATAAGGTTAGAATTTCACGTGTACAATTTTTATAAAATTATCTTTCCAGAATAAACATGAAAACTATAAATTTTGAATTTAGATGGCTTGAATTAATAAATAGATTAGAAATATTCCACTCAATTACCATTTGTAACAAATAATATTGAGATAGTTAAGAAATTTAAAAAACGGTGATACTTTTTGATTTGATAATTTTTCAAAGAAAGGCTCTCAAGGATCCCTGACATTTGAGAAATAAAGTATTCTAAAAATACAACAATTCGAAGTCAAAAAAATATATATTCAACAGAGCACTGTATTCCAATAATTCAGAATTGGCAAAACTCATTCATTCTCAAATGAAAGTAACCATCAAATCCTAGGATTATACGATTCCAAGTCCACTGCAACTTGCAACAACTAACATTTCTAGGAAGCAAGATAATACTGCTCAATCTATTGCTAGCACACCAACTATGTGCTTGTAGGCTACATACACAGATGAAGAAACTTGGTGCATGTTATGTATGATCACGTCCTTACCAACTTCGGTTCAGCGTGAATATGACTATATAGCACGACCAGTACACACCGTCTTTATTAGTAGAAAGTTAGAACTTTAGTCAATCCTCTTAAACATTTAGCCAAGGAAAGTGAGCTGACTACGACGACGAATAAGTAGATCGAACCTTGGTGGTTGGAGTGAGAGAGAGAGGATAGGCTGAATGAATGAACCTCGGTGGTTGGAGTGAGAGAGAGGATAGGGTGAATGTGTGGGTGTGAGAGAGAGGGTGATGGCGCGTGCTATAAGATGGTTTGCTAGTAGGGCCGCACATTTGTTACCGACAGAGGGGACTGGCGCGCTAGCTGCTAGCCGACATATTTCACTCGGCTGTACGCTTTCTTCTCTGCATTTCCCGCCATAACGCATTCCTCCCTTCGACCACAAGCTCTCCACTTTTCTCTAGCCCCGGATTTCTCGCCTATTCATTCCTATCAATGTCTTTTCTGCCAGAAACTTTTGTCAGGCCGAAAAACTGGGCCACATCTCCCCTCAAAGAAAATCCACCACTCAAATCCCGAACGCTTTCTTTGCTCAAACATTATGTAGAGCTGGTGTGAAAAATATCAACTGACATTTCAGCAAGAATAAATAAAGTGCAGGGATTCAGTTTTCCCCGATATTGGGTGATGGTTTGATGTACTTCACCTCAATTTATTCTGAAGATTCCGTATCATTTATACAATAAGTACATTATCAAAATGATAGGGAGAGGAAAAATAAGGTAACCCTACAATAATCTACAATAATCGACAGTAATCGGCTTGAGATAACAGTAAAAGTTGCGACATAAACGCCCTATACCATGGGATATCTACTTACGATATTGTATCTCTATGCTATAGTTCTTTTAAACAGTTTTATCAATTCTTTATTAATTTATACAATAAGTACAATATCAAAATGATATCATAATGAGGGAGAGGAAAAATAAGGTAACCTTGTGCTATTCCTCTCCCAAATTTAGATAACACAAAGTCATTCCGTATCATTTATACAATAAGTACATTATCAAAATGAAAGGGAGAGGAAAAATAAGGTAACCTTGTGCTATTCCTCTCCCAAATTTAGATAACACAAGTCATTCCGTATCATTTATACAATAAGTACATTATCAAAATGAAAGGGAGAGGAAAAATAAAGTAACCTTGTGCTATTCCTCTCCCAAATTTAGATAACACAAAGTCATTCCGTATCATTTATACACTAAGTACATTATCAAAATGAAAGGGAGAGGAAAAATAAGGTAACCTTGTGCTATTCCTCTCCCAAATTTAGATAACACAAAGTCATTCCGTATCATTTATACACTAAGTACATTATCAAAATGATAGGGAGAGGAAAAATAAGGTAACCTTGTGCTATTCCTCTCCCAAATTTAGATAGCACAAAGTCATTCCGTATCATTTATACAATGAGTACATTATCAAAATGATAGGGAGAAGAAACATGAGGTAACCTTGTGCTATTCCCCTCCCAAATTTTCTTAGACATAATATTTCGTTTGAATTTTCAACTTTCTTTTTCTACGGTCAAGTGCTGAAGGGTAGGGTATCCTTGATACCCTCTCTGAGAATGGACTTCTTAAGGTTCAAACTTTACCGTTTCATGTGAAAACATTACAGTAGTACCTAAACTTTTGCATATTTCATCATATTTCTCAATATTGCTCAATATTTCTCAATACTGCTCAATATTACTTTAGAACTCATTAGTTTAATATGATTGATTTACCATGTTATTTTACCGCTACTAGTATTTATTTTTAACGCTAGAACGTAAGTTAAATTATGTTTTTTTAAACACATGAATAAAGGAATGTGAATCTGAAATTTAGATAACCCAAAGTCCGAAATAGGTTAAGTCTTGTAGTTCTTCAATTCACAAAATTTTCAACACATACTAAACTTAACAGTGTTTGGCACCTAGAATGTCATCAACTGGAGAAACAATGAATATGAAAATGAATTTAGAGAGTCGATATCACTAATCATCAATAAATCAGCGTTAAGGCTTGCGTAGCTTTTTGGGGAAACAAAATTTATAGAATTAAATCGAAAACTAAACCAAATCATTCAATATATCAAAATATTTTCATCATTATGAAATATAACGGAAACATTGCTTCTTGAAATTGCAAAAGATTGAAGTAGATTCTTTTCTGTATTCAGTAAATGGAGATCGAAATACGGATTTTAACGGAAACTAAACTTCTATGTTTAGTTTTGAAGCATCTAAATTTAAAATCTACTTCGTGAAATTACTTGAGGACTGAAAATTATGTGAATTGTAGAACTATACAAGACTTAACCTATATCGGACTATGTGTTAGGCCTATCTAAATTTGGGAGAGGAATTGCACAAGGTTACCTTATTTCTCCTCTCCCTATTGAAGACATGATTGGTAAAACGTTTCGTTTCGTTATCATTTTGATAATGTTCTTATTGTATGAATGAATGAATTAATCGAAATGATTATAGTTATCATAGAGCAGCCGAACGTCACTCGAGTAGAGCGATTGATGATCGACCGGTGAGCAAGAGTGGAACGCGAGAAGAGCTAGCATCTCCCGTAACGTTCATGATCGGTGCGTGTACAGAGCGGGGGCGGAGCGATTGCGGAACGAGAGCGGAGCGTGCGCGGAGCGGGTTGAAGGCGCATATATCGGTACGCAGCTTTCGTCTCTGATTTTACCTGTTGTTGATCATTGACAATGAAGGATGTATTTATTAATCAACATGCATAAATTTTTAGGTCTGATTAATTTACGTATTCAGTGCCGAGTGCCGAGACAGTTATATGTGCCGAATGACTCGACCTCGGCCCACCACGACTCGGCTCGGCTCGGCCCTATTGACGAGCGACAACCACCGATAAGATCTCACATTTTGCACCATTAGGCACGTAGACGACTACCTCCTCGATCCTCCTCCTCCTTTTCTCCTCCTCTTCCTTCTTCTCTTCCTCTTCTTCTTCTTCTCCTTCTCCTTCTCCTCCCCCTCCTACTTCCACTCCTCCTCCTCATCCTCCACCACCACCTCTTCCTCAATCTTCAAACTTATCTCAGCCACCTCAATCACTCTCTCTTCCTCCCTCACATTCCAGTTCTTAACACCCTCTCTATCAGCAGCGCTTAACGACGGAATAAATCCGCTAGAAAGCACATTGACGTTGGCGGCGGTGGCGGTGATAACGCGTCTCGTTGACTCGACTAAAATCAAGGTAGATAGGTGTGAGTGTGAGATAGCCGTCTATGGCCCTCCAGTAATTCAGTAGGTGAAGTGGAGCGCAGTCTTGCCATAATCTTAGCATGAAAGTTTTGATCGAGAGAAAAATGGCGATGAAGAACGAGATAAAAGTGAGAGGGACTCGAAGAAGTGATGAAAGTGATCGAGAGAAAAATGGCGATGAAGAACGAGATAAAAGTGAGAGGGACTCGAAGAAGTGATAAAAGTGATCGAGAGAAAAATGGCGATGAAGAAAGAGATAAAAGTGAGAGGGACTCGAAGAAGTGATAAAAGTGATCGAGAGAAAAATGGCGATGAAGAAAGAGATAAAAGAAAGAGGGACTCGAGGAAGTGATGAAAGTGATCGAGAGAAAAATGGCGATGAAGAAAGAGATAAAAGTGAGAGGGACTCGAAGAAGTGATAAAAGTGATCGAGAGAAAAATGGCGATGAAGAAAGAGATAAAAGTGAGAGGGACTCGAAGAAGTGATAAAAGTGATCGAGAGAAAAATGGCGATGAAGAAAGAGATAAAGTTGAGAGAGACTCGAATGATGGCTGATAGAAGGAAGATGATGGGGTGATATTTGATTTTTGAATTTATAGTAAGTTCGTTACCAGGTCTGACAATAACTGAAGCTGGCCACTAACGGTAGAGCATGCATGATTATCATAAATTAATAAAAACAATATAAAAACTAGTTCTACCCTTTATAGAGTTTGTTATTAATTTGTATAAAAGTAGCCCATAAAAGTGAAGTGTTTTTAGGATTATTATGTATGTTCATCATCAACTAAACTGATAAGAGAAAAACAAAATAAGACTGAAAAAAATGTATTAAGAATATCGTGTTACTTTCGTGTGCAATGTTAATGTTTCCAGATTTTATTGTTTCTATAAAGTATGAGTTGTAACTGACATTATTTAAGTTTTCAAATATTATATTTTCACAATTTTAAAAATTTATCTAGTCTTACTTTGTAAATGAATATTAAAATTTGAATGTATGTGACTATTGTCTATGCTTACCATTGTTTAGCCATGACAAGTAATAAATTGAATTGAATTGAATCAGCGAGACGCTTCTAATATAAAATAAACAACCAATAATAATAACTAAACTACTGAACAATTGAATATTTAATGATAGAGAAATAATTTAACCTCAAATAGAGCAGCGAAGAGAAAAACAACAAAAAATCGGAGATACAAAAACCAATC